>NC_068412.1:2080295-2380295 GCF_023724105.1 Carassius gibelio | reverse complement strand
ATTTGATTATCCATATTGCATCTGTTTTTTATTTGTTGAACCTCAATTAAATTGTTCATCTTAACTTGGTTTGGATGTTTTTTGTATTTTCTAGTTCAGGGAACAGACACAGTCTCTATAGTGTGATATCTAGGTGAAAGAGTCTCTATGTGCTGAGAATTAGCTGACCTCTGTGACGTGAGGCAACTAGCAGACGGTCGGTTTAGCCAGTCTGTATGCTTCCTGACCTGGGCCCTAGTTAATCAAGTATAAACACTAAGACTATTTGCCATATTTCTAGAGAGAAGAGTGGCGCCACCCCAGGAGGGATGAAGACCATCTCTTTTCAACAGGTCAGGTCTGCCCCAAAAGCTCGTCCAATTGTCTATGAAACCTATGTTATTCTGTGGGCACCACTTAGACATCCAGCGATTGAGTGATGACAATCTGCTATGCATCTCGTCACCAGGGAGGGGACCAGAGCATATTACAGTGTCTAACATCGTGCTTGCAAGTTCACACACCTCTTTAATGTTAGTGATCTTTGACTGGCGAAGTCGAACATCATTAGCACAACCATGAATAACAATCTTACTGTATTTAAGTTTATCATTAGCCAGCACTTTTAAATTTGCCAAGATGTCAGGCGCTCTGGCTCCCGGTAAACATTTGACTATGGTGGCTGGTGTCTCTATATTAATTTTCCATACAATAGAATCACCAATAACTAGAGCACTTCATCAGGTTTCTCAGTGGGTGCATCACTGAGTGGGGAGAACCTGTTAAATGTTTTGATCGGAACAGAAGAGTGGTGTTTTGACCCAAGACTACACTGCCTCACTGTCATCCAGTTGCCCTGCTGCAGGGGCTCTGCCGGAACCGGAAAATGTACAAGAATCCATGAGCTAGACGCATCCAAAGCCGTATCTAGAGCCCTAACATTCTTACTGTCCTCAATTAAAGTTTGGATGCGTGTCTCTAATTCTGAAATCTTTTCTGTCAGCCTATCTATTTCCCTGCATTTATCACATGTGAATCCCTCATCTGTGACAGAGATAGATCAAGCCGTCACCGTCACTTCCTGTTTGTTGTTGACGGCTGAACTGCGTTTGAGCTCCGTCACTATATTCTTTTCATTGACTATTTTTAACTTAAAAATCTATTTTATACACCATCGTTTCCGTTTATATAACGCGTGAATATATCCTCTATTGTATTCTACAACAAAAACAATTAGAGCGACTCGCTATCACTAGATTTATTTTGATCTCCCGGGTCCGCTATTAGCTTTTAGCCAGTTAGCATCAGCAAGCGTGGTTGCTGCTAACTGCAATAGTATCCATCTGCAGACCCGCAGCACAGCCGTTTTAGAACCGCCGTTTCAGAACCACTGTTTCAGAACCGGAAGTGAGGGGCGGAGCTATTAACACCTAGAAATGGCGGAGAGCACGGTGAGTACTTTTGCTGTCATATGGTGAATAATTTTCATTAGTTTTCACAAGTTTTTATTAGGTGTTTATATTTAATTTGTTATTGGCTTCATTGTCTTATTGAATCTTCAATTTGTTGTCGTTTTTAAGGTGTAGAAGTTTTCTGTGGATGTTTTGATTAATCTCGTGTTGTAAATGGGCCTTGCATATGAATAGTTTGTTCTCGTTTCACCTGTTGTATGCATTGTTTGTGAAATAATGTTACCGTATAGTTTAGCTATTTTAATCCCATTTGTCGTGCTTTCATCTCTTATAGAGACATATAACTATTCAGAATGGTGACGCATTACCTGAGCTGCAGCAGTGCAACAAGTGTTGCAGCAATTATCACTGCCCTTTTTGCGCGGCCAGCGTGTTTAAGCCAGCCAAACTGGTCAAATTAAAAACCCATCTTCAAAGCCACTTTAACAAGGCAGTAGTCTGTGGAGGTATCTAAATTTTTAATATGTACTTACAATATATTATTGTGTAATAGTTTACCAATTTACTTATTAATTTATTTTAGGCTATACTATACACAGATGTGGACTAGGATGTAGACCAGCTCTACATCACCACTGTCCATACTGTGAAACAACAATTTTAAAGAGAGGTGATTTTGAAAAACATGTACAGGTTTGCAAAAAAACCCCTCCTCCAACTTCAGCCACAATTCCATCTCCAACCACTGCAGCATTGACCACACCAGCTGTGAGAGGGACACCATCTTCAACCACTGCAGTTCTGACCACACCATCTCCAACCACTGCAGCATTGACCACACCAGCTGTGAGAGGGACACCATCTTCAACCACTGCAGTGCTGACCACACCAGCTGTGAGAGGGAAACCATCTCCTACCACTGCAGTTCTGACCACACCATCTCCAACCACTGCAGTGCTGACCACACCAGCTGTGAGAGGGAAACCATCTCCTACCACTGCAGTTCTGACCACACCATCTCCAACCACTGCAGTGCTGACCACACCAGCTGTGAGAGGGAAACCATCTCCTACCACTGCAGTTCTGACCACACCATCTCCAACCACTGCAGTGCTGACCACACCAGCTGTGAGAGGGAAACCATCTCCTACCACTGCAGTTCTGACCACACCATCTCCAACCACTGCAGTGCCAACTACACCAGCAGTCTTCTCAGGAAGGGTTTGTGTAAGGCCTGTGATCAGAAAAAGATGCCCAGTTTGCAATATCCTCATTAATAAAAGAAACCTAAAAAAGCACATTGACCGCAAACACACAGAAGAGCCAATACAGGACATTAATGCCACATCCCATCTTGAGAGCCAGTGCATCGATAGGACAAATGGCATATTTACAGTTCTTAAAGTTACAAAGGGTCACAGTGTTCCTCTTCATATTCAGGTCAAGACATGGGGAGAACATCATAAGGTCATTTGTGAATCACATGAATGTCAGGTCAGTATGGAAGTTGCACAGAGAAGTGGCCTGTCATCATACCAGTGCAAACACATCCGCTCTGTAAATTACTGTGCATCCTCTGCAGAACCAGTCTCCCTGAAAGAAGAGATTTTATCCGAGATGGTGAAAGCAAAGTGGTTTAGTAATGAAAAGAAGAAGATTTGCCTTACTCGGCAGCAGCATGCTAACAGCAGTCACATACCACTCTCTGTTCAAACCTCGATCGGCACCCCTGAAACAAAGAAGTTCATTTCAGTATTTGAACCCAGTGTCTCCTATTACAGCAGGTTGGGGCGTGTAATGGTTGTATATGACTCAAAATTAAACACATGGCATTGTCCCTGTGCCATATTGAGGCGCTCATGTGTGCACAAATATATTGCAAAATGGCACCTTTTTCAGACACAACGCGACTTGTTTCGAACAGTCTTCAGCAGAGAAGAATCACCACGCAAAGAACCATATGCACAGTCTGAGAAGGATTTCAGAGAAGACAATCCTGTTTATCCTCCAAAACATCAAGGGTTAAATAATATGGTATGTTACATTCTTCAGCACAAGAAGATTCCTGTTGATCTACCAGATGATGTGCGGGTACCATCACCAGACAAAGATTACCCAAAAATCCTTTGTCCAGATGAATGTGTCTGTCAGATTTGTCCAGGTGTTGTTCCCCTCAGTGAACCCATCCTAATTACGAAGAAGGCTAAAATACTCACAAACTGGTCCATAATTGAAGGTATGATTTGGTGTTATTTAATTGTATATGTGGTATTCAGCTAAATTGTCCTCTGATGTGTTACTTGTTTACATTTTTAGATGTTGCCATTTACTGTAAGCAGTGCCCACTATGTGGAATGTTCTACCGTTATCAGGAGTGGAAAGACCACCTACATAACTTTGATGACCACAACATCCTTGCAATACCCTTATGCCTAACCTTGAGAAGCCTTCTTCAGGTAAGTTTTAACTGAATTCTGTGGTGTATGTGTTTATGTATGTTACTCAAAACTTGTATGTTACTTCCAGGTGCATACATCGGTGAGCAGAGCAGTAAATTATTTGGAAGATTTGACAGGTTTGAAGTTTCCGGCACCAGACACGGTTCTTCATGCCTACTTGCATTTTGAGGCCCTTGTGGAACATGAGTACAGATACTCATGTATTACCTGTGGTGACCATCCCGCAGTTGTGATAATGGATCTACACAAAAAGGGTGTTTTCCATTTTTCTGGTATGTTTATTATAATCATGTTCACTTCCATGTTTGTTTAATTAATTAATTCATTCATTCATTCATTTTACATGTTTTTTCCACACAGTGTAATACAGATTTTTTTTTTCAGCAAGTGACACAGAGGAACCTCCTGAAAACTTCCGAGGGGACGTCAATATAGAAACATTCTGGGAGGCACTATCCAAAGAAATGATATGTCGTGGACTTGTTGCAAGTATGTGGAAAAGGATTTTTTATGCACTAAAGCACTACAGCTCATTATGTTTTTAATTCTGCTGTTATAGGTGGTGCACAAAATCCATTTGCAGTTAAACCTACGTATCACTTCTGGGCTCCTTGGATTGGCAAGAGGACACGTCGTTCAGACAATGTGCTAAACACAGAGTTTGAAAAAGTTCATTCTTCAAAGTCTGCCTCAGAGACTGCAGAAATTACGGTGACAGAGGAGAGGCTGAAAGAAGAACTTCAAAAGCAGAAGGTTTGTTTGTAATGTATTTTTTTCTGGAATGAATACTACTATTATTTATATTTATATATATATATATATATATATATATATATATATATATATATAAAACACACACACACTATATTAAATAATATACTTTTGTAGGTTATTGTTATTCGGAAACTATGCAAAGAATGTGGTCTGGACTCCACTGGCTCTCGGAGTGACCTCCTCCTCAGATTGTCCAATGAAATGAAATCGAGGCAAACATATGATAAAATCTTTGAAAAAATCTGGGGTGCCTCTGGTGAGCTTATCTAACTTTTGATAATACAATTAATATATTGGCAGTACATGGATGTTCAAAACTTTTATTTTATTTATTTTTTCCTTTTAAATTGTTTGGGGTTTTTTTCCCCTTTTTTTTTCTTTCCTATATTAGGAGGCTGGGGAGTCATCATGTGCCCATGTGGTGTAGTTTACAGTTTAAAATGCAATCTTCGAGCAGAAAGCCCTCGAGATTTTGTTGATCTTCTGTTCTCATGGAAGCACATGCCGAACATTATCATTTATGACTTTGCACGCGGTTTAGCAACACATGCCAATCTCAGGGCACCAGAAAGCATTCCTATTCATCCACATGAGGGACGCTTGGCAGAACCCACTCAAGAAAACATAACACTTGCCAGATCTGGAAATCTGAAAGTGTCCTTGCCTTGGCTGGAGGAAAAAAAGAGTGCAAGTGATCCTCAAGGACACCCACTGACAGGATCTTCTGATCATTACATATTATCTGACCGTTTTCACGAGAACAATACCAAAGACAGTAGAGATGTTCTGAGGAAGATCACTATAGTGCCTCAACTAGCTGGCAAAATAAATAGCCAGGTTGCAGAGCAACTGTTCTCAAAGATGAGAAAAAATAACTACTTCTTGAACATGTCTCAGCCATCAACACACCTCTTTCAAATGAGGACCATAATTCACCACTATAACGAAAACAAGAACAACAAAGTGAGGACTAGATTAATGAAGACATTTGGATCAAAATTGGTGATGAATATGCATGGACAGGCTGTGCTGGGTAAGTTAAAATACCTTTATATTAAATACCTTCTTTTTTTTTTAAGTGTAAATGCATAAGCCAACAAAAGAAATATGTTTGTGTCTAACTTGTTGCTTGTTTTGTATTGTTAAAGAAAATTCGGACATCTCTATAGACGAGCTAGTCCCCACAGACATTGAGATGGAGCATGTTACCACGACATCAATGACAGTCCCAACCAGTAGTAAGTGTAAACCTGTATAAGTTTTAATATATCATAAAGCTGTAATGCATAAAGTTGTTGTATTTAATTTTCAAATTTTTATTATTACAGCAGAAACTGAAATGGTGTGTAATTATAAATGCCTGTCTGCCAGTAGAGATTGTTGGGATTGTGTGCCAACTCATAGGCAATCAGTAATGGTATGTGAAAGGTATTCGGTTTTATTTGATGTTGCAATGGCAAACCAAAAATGGTTTTTTAATCATTTTTTTCTTCTCTCTAAGCTTGAATGGGCTTTGGGGACAGGCGACCAAGATGAGACAATTGCTGAAGATGGAAACGTGGTTCTGAAAAGAAAAGATTTCTGGACTCTCGGTCTCAATGAGCAGTTGGAGGCAACAGTAAGTTGATACAAAGTAACATACAATAATATTAAGAAATGACTGTGACTCTTTACAATTTTCTTTTTAAAAAATTCAGATTGCAAACAGCTGTATTGAAGTAATTACTTTGGTCTCTATGGAACGAGTAAGTATTTGTATAAAGCTGCAAATAACCTGAGACATAGTTGTCTAGCTTGTTTATAGTCTTACATAAGTACGTTATGTTGTAGGGATTGGATGTGTGGACAGCTAATGCATATGTTGTGGTGACCTGGTTGCCTCCAAATAATCTGGACCCATCCTTGTCATTTCCAGTGAGGCCACAAAGTTACATACCATTTACAGCAGTGACCAATTTTATTTTAACCATCTGAATGTTTTTTTTTGTTTTTATATATATGTATTGTTTACAGGATAACATTGCACTAAAAGACTGCATTATCTTCCCTGCTTGGAAGCCAGGACACTGGATGTTGTGTGTATGTCATTTGTGATCTAGCTATTTAACTTTCAAAAAAATTAACTGTCAAAAAAATTTACTGTGTTTGTCTTATCACAATTCAGAAATACAATTTCATGATTTGGAAGAACTAACATTTTTTTGCAGGTCATGAAGCCAAAAGATAGACACATGTTCTTCCTAGATTCAACCAATCCATATGGGTTGGGTGATGGGAGATATATGAAAGCTTTCAGGTTGCAAAAATAAAATAGTGAAAATGTTCAAGGTTCTAAGTTCAGGCTTGCTGTTCAAGGTTCGCTGTTCAATGTTTGTGTTCAAGTTTTGCTGTGTTCTGTGCAAGAGTTTAATAAGCTTGCTTAATGGTTACTTGCATGATGTTCTGTCTTTGCATGGTGTGACAGTTTTTACAAGAAAGACCCAAATACTGTTGACTGCTATGGTTTCAGAGCATCAAACTGTATGTAATTTTGCATATTAGCAAATATGTTTATTATGTGTATTTTTGTTGCAGCAAGATGACAGCCAAAATTGCACCTGGAACATGGATGCTAATAAAAAACAAGGTTGGTTATAGGAAGTATGCTAAAGTTGGGATAGTGGGAAGTGTCAAACATTGTAAAAGGTTTTTTTTTGTTATATTTTATTATTTTTTTTTTTAGGATATCCCCCAACAGATTGGTGGTGTGGACTGTGGAGTCTTCATGTTGATGGTATTGTTTTATTTATAACTAAATAATTACACCATAATTGGTTTATTTATGAGGAACAAGGCAGGTTTTTTTATTATTGTTTTGCATTTACAGAGAGTGTGTGTGTGTGTATAATTTGTTTTCTTTTTTTTTATTCCAGTATGCTCTACATCTTGCCTTGGGAGCACCCTTTGATTTTACATCTGTAAGTAATTCTAAAGGTAAATGTGTTTAACTGATGTTGTTGTAGCTGTTAATATTTTAATATTTCAGTTATTTTTTTTCCTTTTTCTTCCAGTGTGACATGCCAAAGATTCGGAGATGGTGGACTCTAATTCTTTTAGAGAACTTTGGGGTTTTCTCTGAAAGGTAAATACTGGACATTTCCTCCAGCCCACCATTACATTTGCACCCCCTTCTGATCATTTTTAAATGAACCAAAATATGTATATTACAGTGCAGATACCCTTCAAGAGGCTCTTCCACACAGAGAACCAGCTGAGCTTAGCAGCAGTGAGGTATGTCTCAGATATAAAGCCCATATATACACACATATGTACAGTTGAAGTGGATCAAAACCTTTCATCAAAGTTGTATTAAAATCAAAACAATAACCATTCTTGTCTTAGGACAACTTACTGATTAACTCTTTTGATCCACTTCAAATGTTGACTAATCACACACAAATACATATGTAAATACATAAATGCATACATATATAAACATCTGTAAGAAATGTAAAAATTAATTTTTTCTTTAATATTCTGTAATCAAGGAGCTACCAGTAATCCGAGACATGGCAGAAGCTGTGAAATGGATTGATTCCAATAACCATCTGCTCAGAGGGCCGGTGGAAGAGCCTCTTTTCCTCACCATGACTGAGGAGGAAAAGGAAAAGGCCCTCAATGATCTCAGTGAAAGCAGACTCTTCGAGGGAGCCCTTTACGTTTCTTTTTCAGTTCAGGGATGACATGGAATTAGTTATAAAAGAATGTCATGACAAAATGGGCCTAAAACTGAACTGTTCATTTGATACATTTTAATTTAAATTAATGCCATATGGTCATGACAATGTGTGAATTGTTTGTTTTGTAAATTGTCATTTTCATTTTATACAAAATTGTCATGGCAAATTGTTTAGCAAGTTTATTCCATAAACTTTAATTATCTAGTTTTTGATTTGTTTCTTTTAAAATTTTGTGTGTTTGAAGATTTTTACAGCAATGTTTTAATTTTTTTGTAGTGAAATGCATGATACACATGTTCTTTGCTTTGAAGTATATTTTTTTATGTTGTGATTAAAGTATATTTCATATAAAATGCCTTAAGTTTCAATTAATTTTTATTATCTCGAACTCGAGGAAATAGCTCACGTAATGCAATTAAATGAATAAGTATTATACAATTATATTAAACAATTTTTTTTAAATGTGTCGTTGTAACATGCACACAAAGTATAACGTTTCTTATGAATAAAAGCCAATTATACTTCAAAACCGTGGGTGGCGCTGCTCTGGTAAGTACGTAAGCTCCGCTCCTCGCTTCCGGTTCTGAAACAGCGGTTCTGAAACGGCGGTTCTGAAACGGCTGTGCTGCGGGTCTGCAGATGGATATATCTCGCTAACTGAGCTTACATTGCTAATACTCTATTCACACACATTACCACTGCTGTACTCACTGTTACTTGCTTTAATGGCGGATGAATGTCTCCACTCTGTGCAGCTCGAGCTCGAGGCCGTGGGGAAGCAGATTCGCGACCTGGAACGGAGGCAGGCCGAGCTGAGAGAGCGGAGAGCCGCGCTGGAATCATCCCGGGCTGACGCTCACAAGTCCGGGGTAAGTATACAGCGTGCTGTTAACAGTCCCACCACGTCTACTCCGTGTGTTTCTCTGCGCAGGCCCGGTGCACCCAGGACGCGATCTTCCCAGATGTCCTTCACTGCGACGCCGGGACACCACGGACCCTGGGTGCATCCACAGCGGAGGATGCGAGCCGGGTCCCGGGCGACGACATCTCCCCCTCCTGCCTTCGAGATCTCCATCCAGAACCGCTTCGCTCCCCTCCGCGAGACAGGACGCGACGCTGTGATCATCGGAGACTCCATCGTCCGACACGTAAGTGCTACGTTAGCCGAAGGTAAAGTGCACACTCATTGTTTGCCTGGTGCTCGTGTTCTCGATGTTTCTGCGCAGATACCCGCGATCCTGAAGGACGACGAGAGCCCGAGAGCGGTCGTGCTTCACGCCGGGGTTAACGACACCACGCTGCGGCAGACGGAGACGCTGAAGAGGGACTTCAGGAGCCTGATCGAGACGGTTCGCAGCACGACGCCCGCGGCGACGATCGTCGTGTCAGGACCACTGCCCACGTATCGACGAGGACACGAAAGGTTCAGTAGACTTTTTGCTTTAAATGAATGGTTGTTGTCATGGTGTAAAGAACAGAAACTGCTATTTGTTAATAACTGGAATCTTTTCTGGGAGCGTCCTAGACTGTTTCGCGCTGATGGATTACACCCCAGTCGAGTCGGAGCGGAGCTTCTCTCTGACAACATCTCCAGGACACTTCACTCCATGTGACTAGTAAGACAATTCTCAAATAACCATTATGATGAGTTTTGTTCCACCCGCTTAAATGATAAAAGTACTTGTGCTGTAAAACCTATTAAGACTGTGTCTGTTCCCAGAATAGTGAGGTCAAAATATAAATATAATGTAGGCTCTAGAAAAAATCTTATCGTAATTAAACCAGAAAAATGTAAAGTAAATGAACAAAAACAATTTTTAAAGTTTGGGCTCATAAATATTAGATCACTCACACCAAAAGCAGTTATTGTAAATGAAATGATCACAGATAATAGTTTTGATTTACTCTGCTTGACTGAAACCTGGCTAAAACCAAATGATTATTTTGGTCTAAATGAGTCTACTCCACCAAACTACTGTTATAAGCATGAGCCCCGTCAGACTGGTCGTGGCGGGGGTGTTGCAACAATATATAGTGATATTCTCAATGTTACCCAGAAAACAGGATACAGGTTTAACTCTTTTGAAATACTAATGCTAAATGTTACTCTGTCAGACATGCAAAAGAAATCTAATGTATCTCTTGCTCTGGCTACTGTGTATAGACCACCAGGGCCGTATACAGAATTCCTAAAAGAATTTGCAGATTTCCTCTCAGACCTTCTAGTTACAGTTGATAAGGCGCTAATCATGGGAGATTTTAATATTCACGTTGATAATACAAATGATACATTAGGACTTGCGTTTACTGACCTAATAAACTCCTTTGGAGTCAAGCAAAATGTCACCGGGCCCACTCATCGTTTTAATCATACACTAGATTTAATTATATCGCATGGCATCGATCTTACTGCTATAGATATTGTACCTCAAAGTGATGATATTACAGACCATTTCCTCGTATCGTGCATGCTGCGTATAACTGATATTAACTATATGTCGCAGCGATACCGTCTGGGCAGAACTATTGTTCCAGCCACCAAAGACAGATTCGCAAATAACCTGCCTGATCTATCTCAACTGCTATTTGTACCCAAAAATACACATGAATTAGACAAAATTACTGACAACATGGGCACTATTTTCTCTAATACATTAGAAGCTGTTGCCCCAATCAAATTGAAAAAAGTTAGAGAAAAACGTACTGTACCATGGTATAACAGTAATACTCACTCTCTCAAGAAAGTAACTCGTAGTCTTGAACGCAAATGGAGAAAAACTAACTTAGAAGTTTTTAGAATTGCATGGAAAAACAGTATGTCC
The DNA here is from genome assembly GCF_023724105.1 of Carassius gibelio. Lineage (NCBI taxonomy): Eukaryota > Metazoa > Chordata > Actinopteri > Cypriniformes > Cyprinidae > Carassius > Carassius gibelio. Next base: position 2,369,130 of record NC_068412.1, on the reverse strand, counting down.
AGCTATAGACAGGCTCTAAAAACTGCTAGGGCAGAGCATATACACAAACTCATTGAAAATAACCAAAACAATCCAAGGTTTTTATTTAACACAGTGGCTAAGTTAACAAATTACCAGATACCACCTGATTCAAATATTCCACCAACGTTAAATAGTAATGACTTTATGAATTTCTTCACTGATAAAATAGATAACATTAGAAATACAATAGCGAATGTAGATTCTACAGCATCTAACACTTCAGTTTCATCCATCGCACCCAAAGATAAACTGCAGTGCTTTACAACCATAGGACAGGAGGAGCTAAATAAACTTATCACTGTATCTAAACCAACAACATGTTTATTAGATCCTGTACCCACTAAATTACTGAAAGAGCTGTTACCTGTAGCCGAAGAACCGCTTCTCAATATCATAAACTCGTCGTTATCTTTAGGACACGTCCCAAAACCATTCAAGCTGGCGGTTATCAAGCCTCTTATTAAGAAACCAAAACTAGATCCTAGTGTACTGGCAAATTATAGGCCTATTTCAAATCTTCCATTTATGTCTAAAATTTTAGAAAAAGTTGTGTCTGCTCAATTGAGCACCTTCCTGCATAAAAATGATCTGTATGAAGAATTTCAGTCAGGTTTTAGGCCCCACCATAGCACAGAAACTGCACTTGTTAAAATTACAAATGACCTGCTCCTTGCGTCAGACCAAGGCTGCATCTCATTTCTAGTCTTACTTGATCTTAGTGCTGCGTTCGACACCATAGATCATGACATACTCATAGATCGATTACAAAACTATACAGGTATTCAAGGGCAGGCTCTAAGATGGTTTAGATCCTACCTGTCCGATCGCTACCATTTTGTTTACTTAAATGGGGAGTCATCTCATTTATCATCAGTAAAATATGGAGTGCCACAAGGATCTGTCCTAGGTCCCCTTCTATTTTCAATATACATGTTGCCCCTTGGTAATATTATTAGAAAATACGGAATTAGCTTCCACTGTTATGCTGATGATACTCAGCTATATATATCAACGAGACCAGATGAAACTTCCCAATTATCTAAGCTAACAGATTGTGTTAAAAATGTAAAAGATTGGATGACAAAGAATTTTCTCCAATTAAATTCGGATAAGACGGAGATATTAATTATTGGACCAAAAAACACTACACAGAATCTTGTAGATTACAATCTGCAACTAGACGGATGTACTGTTACTTCCTCTACAGTCAGAAATCTGGGTGTTATATTAGACAGCAATTTGTCTTTTGAAAATCATATTTCCAATGTTACAAAAATTGCATTCTTCCATCTTAGAAACATTGCCAAGCTACGAAACATGTTATCTGTTTCTGATGCAGAAAAGCTAGTTCATGCATTCATGACCTCTAGACTGGACTATTGTAATGCACTTCTAGGTGGTTGTCCTGCTTCTTCAATAAACAAGCTACAGGTCGTCCAAAATGCAGCAGCGAGAGTCCTTACGAGGTCAAGAAAATATGATCATATTACCCCAATTTTACAGTCTCTGCACTGGCTACCTATTAAGTTCCGCATCAGTTACAAATTATCATTACTTACCTATAAGGCCCTAAATGGTTTAGCTCCAGCGTACCTAACTAGCCTTCTACCACGTTACAACCCATCACGCACCCTAAGGTCACAAAACGCTGGACTTTTGGTAGTTCCTAGGATAGCAAAGTCCACTAAAGGAGGTAGAGCCTTCTCACATTTGGCTCCCAAACTCTGGAATAGCCTTCCTGATAATGTTCGGGGTTCAGACACACTCTCTTTGTTTAAATCTAGATTAAAAACACATCTCTTTCGCCAAGCATTCGAATAATGTATCTTTTTAATTGTGAGTGTAGTTGCATCTGATCAAAGGTGCATTTTTATTCATTAGCTTGGGTTAAACTAATTTTACTTTGTTGGATCAGCAGCTATGCTAATGATGTCTGTATTTTGTTTCTATGTTTTGCCACGGGATTCACATCCCGTGGTAACTAGGATTTACACAAGCTCCAGTCTGGATCCAGAACACCTGAGAAGAGATGATGCTGACCCTCAGAGGACCCCAGATGATGCTAACCCTGAATGAACAAACAGAACTAACAATTATTCCTAAATGTGTGACTTAATCATATAATAACTTAATTAATAATATTGATAGTTCATCGTCTAGCTGACTACGTCTTGTATTATTATTATTTTTTAGTTTTTCTAAAATCCTGTCAAATGTGCACAAACTACTAGCTACTACTAAATATTGTAGAAACATAATTTTCTGTAAAGTTGCTTTGTAACGATTTGTTTTGTAAAAAGCGCTATACAAATAAACTTGAATTGAATTGAATTGAATAGATAAACTGTACATGTGGCAAGAGGTGCAAGTAACAATAGCAGGAGAAGCCATTACTCACCGTGCTTGATGAAATATTCTTACTGCGGTTGTTTGATGAACTTGTGAAAAACTGGAGCAAGAGAGAGGAGAGGAGAGGAGAAAAGAAAACAGCGATAGGTTCGAATGAAAATGCTAATGACAAGCTAACGAGTGCTAACACTTTGCAGGTGTACTGCACTCACGGATATAAAATAAAAGCGAACGATCAAAATTAATTTGATAAAATTGATCGATAATATCAGAAATATGGTGTGAATTAAGATATATTTATCACTTAAAAAAAACAGAGAGTGATAGTAAGATAAAGATTCTAGAGAAAAAATAAATAAAATAAAAACAGCTACATGGAGCTACGATTAGCTACAGAAGGCCAACAGGAAGTAGAGAAAACACTGTCCAACACCCGCAGTCAGGAACACAGAGAAAAGAAAAGACTGAAAAAAAAGCAAAAGAGGAGAAACTTGGCACCTCAGCCACACACTGTCATGACATTGTACAGAATTCCTAAAATAATTTTCAGATATCCTTTCAGACCTTCTGGTTACAGCTGATAAGGCGCTAATCATGGGAGATTTTAATATTCATGTTGATAATACAAATGATGCATTAGGACTTGCGTTTACTGACCTAATAAACTCTTTTGGAGTCAAGCAAAATGTCACGGGGCCCATTCATCGTTTTAATCCTACACTCGATTTAATTATATTGCATGAAATCGATCTTACTGCTATAGATATCGTACCTCTAAGTGATGATGTTACAGACCATCTCCTTGTATCGTGCATGCTGCGTATCACTGATATTAACTATATGTCTCAGCGTTACCGTCTGGGCAGAACTATTGTTCCAGCCACAAAAGACAGATTCGCAAATAACCTGCCTGATCTATCTCAACTGCTATTTGTACCCAAAAATACATATGAATTAGACGAAATGACTGACAACATGGGCACTATTTTCTCTAATACATTAGAAGCTGTTGCCCCCATCAAATTGAAAAAGGTTAGAGAAAAACAATAATATTTTATTCAAATATTCCACCAACGTTTAATAGTAATGACTTTATGAATTTCTTCAATGATAAAAAAGATAACATTAGAAACACAATAGCGAATGTAGATTCTACAGCGTCTAACACTTCAGTTTCATCCATCGCACCCAAAGATAAACTGCAGTGCATTACAAATATAGGACAGGAAGAGCTAAATAAACTTATCACGGTACCTAAACAAACAACATGTTTAGTAGATCCTGTACCCACTAAATTACTGAAAGAGTTGTTACTTGTATGCCGCAGGACCGCTTCTCAATATTATTAAATCGTCGTTATCTTTAGGTCACATCCCAAAACCATTCAAGCTGGAGGTTATTATTCCTCTTATTAAGAAACCAAAACTAGATCCTAGTGAACTGTCAAATTATAGGCTTATTTCAAATCTTCCATTTATGTCTAAAATTTTAGAAAAAGTTGTGTCTGCTCAATTGAGCACCTTCCTGCAAAAAAAAATGATCTGTATGAAGAATTTCAGGTTTCAGGCCCCACCATAGCACAGAAACTGCACTTGTTACAATTACAAATGACCTGCTTCTTGCGTCCGATCAAGGCTGCATCTCATTTCTAGTCTTACTTGATCTTAGTGCTGTGTTTGACACCATAGATTATGACACACTCATAGATTGATTACAAAACTATACAGGTATTCAAGGGCAGGCTCTAAGATGGTTTAGAATCCTACCTATCCGATCGCTACCATTTTGTTTATTTAAATGGGGAGCCATCTCATTTATCATCAGTAAAATATGGAGTGCCACAAGGATCCGCCCTTGGTCCCCTTCTCTTTTCAATATACATGTTGCCCCTTGGTAATATTATCAGAAAATATGGAATTAGCTTCCACTGTTATGCTGATGATACAGAATAATCAAGGTTTTTAGTATATTTTTTATTGCTACGTGGCAAACAAGTTACCATAGGTTCAGTAGACTGTCAGAAAACAAACAAGACCCAGCATTCATGATATGCACGCTCTTAAGGCTGTGCAATTGGGCAATTAGTTGAAAGGGGTGTGTTCAAAAAAATAGCAGTGTCTACCTTTGACTGTACAAACTCAAAACTATTTTGTACAAACATTTTTTTTTCTGGGATTTAGCAATCCTGTGAATCACTAAACTAATATTTAGTTGTATGACCACAGTTTTTTAAAACTGCTTGACATCTGTGTGGCATGGAGTCAACCAACTTGTGGCACCTCTCAGCTGTTATTCCACTCCATGATTCTTTAACAACATTCCACAATTCATTCACATTTCTTGGTTTTGCTTCAGAAACAGCATTTTTGATATCACCCCACAAGTTCTCAATTGGATTAAGGTCTGGAGATTGGGCTGGCCACTCCATAACATTAATTTTGTTGGTTTGGAACCAAGACTGTGCCCGTTTACTAGTGAGCTTTGGGTCATTGTCTTGTTGAAACAACCATTTCAAGGGCATGTCCTCTTCAGCATAGGGCAACATGACCTCTTCAAGTATTTTAACATATGCAAACTGATCCATGATCCCTGGTATGCGATAAATAGGCCCAACACCATAGTAGGAGAAACATGACCATATCATGATGCTTGCACCTCCATGCTTCACTGTCTTCACTGTGTACTGTGGCTTGAATTCAGAGTTTGGGGGTCGTCTCACAAACTGCCTGTGGCCCTTGGACCCAAAAAGAACAATTTTACTCTCATCAGTCCACAAAATGTTCCTCCATTTCTCTTTAGGCCAGTTGATGTGGTCTTTGGCAAATTGTAACCTCTTCTGCACATGCCTTTTTTTTAACAGAGGGACTTTGCGGGGGATTCTTGAAAATAGATTAGCTTCACACAGACGTCTTCTAACTGTCATAGTACTTACAGGTAACTCCAGACTGTCTTTGATCATCCTGGAGGTGATCATTGGCTGAGCCTTTGCCATTCTGGTTATTCTTCTATCCATTTTGATGGTTGTCTTCCGTTTTCTTCCACGTCTCTCTGGTTTTGCTCTCCATTTGAAGGCATTGGAGATCATTTTAGCTGAACAGCCTATCATTTTTTGCACCTCTTTATAGGTTTTCCCCTCTCTAATCAACTTTTTAATCAAAGTACGCTGTTCTTCTGAACAATGTCTTGAACGACCCATTTTCCTCAGCTTTCAAATGCATGTTCAACAAGTGTTGGCTTCATCCTTAAATAGGGGCCACCTGATTCACACCTGTTTCTTCACAAAATTGATGACCTCAGTGATTGAATGCCACACTGCTATTTTTTTGAACACACCCCTTTCAACAAATTCAACTAATTGCCTAATTGCACAGCCTTAAGAGCGTGCATATCATGAATGCTGGGTCTCATTTGTTTTCTGAGAATCTACTGAACCTACTGGTAACTTGTTTGCCACGTAGCAATAAAAAAATATACGAAAAACCTTGATTATTCTGGTTAGTCACATTGTACTGCTATTATTTTGAACAATACTGTATATCTCAACGAGACCAGATGAAACTTCTAAATTATCTAAGCTAACAGAGTGTGTTAAAAATGTAAAAGATTGGATGACAAATAATTTTCTCCAATTAAATTCGGATAAGTCAGAGATATTAAGTATTGGACCAAAAAACACTAAACAGAATATTGTAAATTACAATCTGCAACTAGACAGATGTACTGTTACTTCCTCCACAGTCAAAAATCTAAAATCTAACTAATTAATTTTACATTGTTGGATCAGCAGCTATGCCAATGATGTCTCTATTTGTTTCTCTGTTTTGCCACAGGATTTACATGTAACTACAAGCTCCAGTCTGGACCCAGAACACCTGAGAAGAGATGATACTGACCCTCAGAGGACCCCAGATGATGCTTACCCTGGATCAACAAACATAACTAACAAATATTGCTACAAGTGTGACTGCATCATATAACAATTATTAATTATTAATAATATTAATAATGTTCATCGTCTGGCTGATTACATATTGTATTAATTTTTCTAAAAATCCTGTCATATGTGCACAAACTGACAGTCACCACTTATAAGCTATTACTAAATATTGTAGAAACATAATTTTCTGTAAAGTTGTAAAATACAAATAAACTTGAATTGAATTATCTAACTTGTAGACTGTTTATTAACATGACTTACCATTAACTAAGCAGTTACTAAGGGAATTTGTGAACATTATTGTAAAGTGTACACTAGTTCAACATTAATGTTTAACTTACATTTGAAGACTGTTTTTTAACATGAAATACCATTAATAAAGGATTTATTAAGGGAATTTGTGAACCTTATTGTAGTGTGCACTAATTCAACATTAACTAACTATTAACTAACAAAGCAGTCATTGTTTTACTGGACCTTAGATGAGTGAAAGCCATTCATTTATTTACATTTACATTTATTCATTTAGCAGACGCTTTTATCCAAAGCGACTTACAGATGAGGACAGTGGAAGCAATGAAAAACAACAAAAAGAGCAATGATGTATAAGTGCTATAACAAGTCTGAGTTAGGTTAACACAGTACACGTAGCAAGGGATTTTAAATAATATAATAAAGAAAACAGATAGAATAAAAAAAGAAAAGGAATAGAGCAAGCTAATGTTAGAGATCTTTACACACACACACACACATACAATTGCATAATAAATGAAAAGAAAATAGAATACAAAAAGATTAGAAAGGCAGTTAGATTTTTTTAAAGAATAGAATTAGAATAGTGAGTGTTAAAGTTAGAATGTCAAATAAAGATGGAAGCCGATTTTTGAAGATGGCTAAGGACTCAGCTGCTCGGATTGATTTGGGGAGGTCATTCCACCAGGAGGGAACATTTAATTTAAAAGTCCGTAAAAGTGACTTTGTGCTTCTTTTGGATGGTACAATCAAGCAACGTTCACTTACAGAATGCAAGCTTCTAGAGGGCACATAAGTCTGAAGTAACAAATTTAGGTTAATGGGATGCCTTGAATTTTATGCGAGCAGCTATTGGAAGCCAGTGCAAATTGATAAACTTAGAGGTGTGACGTGTATTCTTTTTGGCTCCTTAAGAATAAATCTTGCTGCCGCGTTCTGAATTAATTGTAAAGGTTTGATAGAATTGGCTGGAAGACCATTGTGTCGGGAATGTCAGTTGGTGAACCCACCGGGCATCCCAAAAGCGCTATTGCGCCCTCTACCTTTAGTGCAGGTCTCCTTCGAATGAATTGGTATGGACCTCATCGGGGCATTAGAGTGATGGGATGGGGGGGGGGGTGCACAGGCTGATGGCTCCCCGGCCTTAGTCGTTTACCTCCGTTTATCTTTGGAACACAGTTTAAGATATTTTAGATTTAGTCCGAGAGCTCTCAGTTTTAAAACAAACCAATATCCCTGAGTAATTCATGTACTCAAACAGTACACTGACTGAACTGCTGTGAAGAGAGAACTGAAGAACACCGAGGCGACTTTAATTTTAGGACTTTTAAATTAAATGTTCCCTCCTGGAGTCCTTAGCCATCTTCAAGAATCGGCTTAAAACACATCTCTTCCATCTTTATTGGACCCTCTAACTTTATCACTCAATATTCTAATTCTATTCTTAAAAAATCTAACTACCTTTCTAATCTTTTTGTATTCTATTTTTCTTTTCATTTATTATGCAATTATATATATGTGTGTATGTGTAAAGACCTCTAACTAGCTTGCTCTATTCTTTTTTTTATTCTATCTGCTTTCTTTTCATTTATTATATTATTTAAAATCCCATACGTGTACTGTGTTAACCTAACTGAGACTTGTTATAGCACTTATATATCATTGCTCTTTTTGTTGTTTTTGATTGCTTCCACTGTCTTCATCTGTAAGTCGCTTTGGATAAAAGTGTCTGCTAAATGAATAAATGTAAATGTAAATGACCTAGGTCTGCTCTGAATTGTGACCCTAGACAACAAAACCAATCTTAAGTCGCTGGGGTATATTTTTATCAATAGCCAAAAAAAAAACATTGTATGGGTCAAAATTATTGATTTTTCTTTTATGCCAAAAATCATTAGGATATTACGTAAAGGTCTTGTTCCATTAAGATGTTTTGTAAATTTCCTACCGTAAATAAGCTATATCAAAATGTAATTTTTGATTAGTAATATGCATTGCTAAGAAATCATTTGGACAGGTGATTTTCTCAGTATTTAGATTTTCTAGCACCCTCAGATTCCAAATAGTTGTATCTCGGATACTGTCAGATCCTAATAAACAATACATCAATGGAAAGCTTATTTATTCACCTTTCAGATGATGTATAAATCTCAATTTTGAAAAATTGGTCTATTGCCATCATTTGTAAGTCACTTTGGATAAAAGCGTCTGCTAAATGACTTATACGAAAACTTATAAATGAATTATAAGTAACAATAACGATATATAAGTTAGTGTTTAGGAACAGAGATATTCAAGCCATCGGTTTTTTTTTTTTTTTTTTTTTAACAAAAGTAGGCTATTGGTGATCTGTTAAAGGTTATTTTTCATCATGTGCTCCCTATGGGCAAAATGTTGATGTAGCGTTCACTTTAGTTTGTTCTATAAAGTTTCTTTAATTGGTTTCTTTACTTCTTTACTTTACTTAAAAAAAGCAATTTGTACATTTGTAGAACGTGAAATGAAGCAGAACAATACATTTACAAAGTAGCATAAAAGCTATAGAGCAAAGGCTTCAAATAAACTGCAATGTTGGAAATACGTTACCATAAAATAGAAAGGAGAACATGTGCATTTTTAGGGAATATGTTTGCATGTTGCCATTTGTTATTTTCCACAATCTCAGTTTGTTATTAATTTAACTCTCCATCTGGCACTGAAAATATTGAATTACCTTTGCATAAGGCATGAAACTGCACAATCCAAACCAAGGTCTTGTGGATTTGCTGCAGATGGAAAGGTTGAAAGATAGTGAAGGCAAAGCAAACATTCAACCTTGACACGTGATACTGTGTGTTTACAGAAGAGATTAAGGACAGCATTAACTACAGGTTAATTAATGTGTCAGTAAATCATGTAACAATCTGAAGGTTTGAATGAAAAGAAAACAGCTCAATTATTATTTTTTTCTGTAAAAACTGGTTGGGGTTTTTTTTCCAGTCAACAATGTAATTGATGAAATTTAGATATCTCAAAGACAAAATATTGTTAGTTTAAACTACATTACATATTCAGTCCTCTGAACATCATTTACCTAATGGATTACAAGGTCAGCAAGGGAACAGTCACGCACTTGGTCATGCACACACACACACACAAAACAAGGCAGACGTAAGCAAGGTATAAAAGGTAGCTAGGTATGTGATTCTGAGAAGACAGATCGATCACATCTCACAGGAAGTCAAGAACAAAGGTGATTTTTTTTTTTAAATGAAATATTTATGATCTTAAAGAATATATTTAAAATTTAGCAATACAAAACTGTGTGTGTCTGTGTGTGTACATTTAATGTATTAGTGCAGTTGTGTAGCCTAATGTATGTACACTTTTTAGCTTTTCTCTTCTGTTATAGCCATCATGTTTTGGACAAGATATGCTGGAGCAAGTATATTATTGCTACTGATGCTTATTCATCTTGGACAACTGTATCCAAGAAATGATATGAACTGTAAGTTGCTAACCAATGACAAAATTTTGATACTTCATATGGAACCATTTCCTTTACTATTATATTTTTATTTTATACAAGTTGGATGTGAGGAGTGCAAACTCAAGGAGAACAACATTTTCTCAAAACCTGGAGCTCCTGTCTATCAGTGTATGGGATGCTGTTTTTCTAGGGCTTACCCCACACCCCTGAGGTCCAAGAAAACCATGCTTGTTCCAAAAAATATCACATCAGAAGCTACATGCTGTGTAGCCAAAGAAGTTAAACGGGTAAAATGTGCATTAATAACTGCTATTGCTGTAATATTATATTTCATTACATTTGTAAATATTTTACTATAGTACATTTTACTGAGTATTTAACAAATATTGATTTTGTTTTTATTTGTAGGTGCTTGTCAATGATGTAAGACTAGTGAACCACACAGACTGCCACTGCAGCACCTGCTACCATCATAAGTCTTAAAAAAAAAAAAAAAAAAAAAAAAAAAACCTTGTGATATTCAAGATTTGCTTGTGTTTGCCTAAAACTAGTTATATTCCCATCTACCGGTCATTTTATGCCACTTATTAGAGTTTTGTTAGCAGTCCATATTAAGTTTTTTTTACCATAAAAATTTCTCTGTAAATTGTCAATGCTGGTTGTCTTTTCCACAAGGTTGCCATCATTATTGCAACCAACATTATAAAGCACACCATGTGATATTTTATCCTTAATAAAATGCAAGGAAACATCACTGTACTATTAGTTTGAGCCCTCTTTTCCTGGTAATTGCTTACTTATTTTGTCATCTTATCCATATATTAAAGGAAAAATATGATTGCTTGTGACATGCTTTGATTCTTCTTTTCGCCATCACTTTTATTCTAGCTTTGTATTGACTGTGATTGAAATTTCTACACACAAGTTTCAAAATTGTGTTTTTGCACTAAAACCTTAGAAGAACCATTTTGGGAGAAGAATTTTCAGTGAATGGTTCTTTATAAAGGACCTTTTTTGTTGTTGATGTTGTTTTTCTCAGTGTAAAGAACATTTTAAACAAAACCCATGAAAAAGACTTAACCTGATGCCATAAAGGAACATTCTCCCACGTATGCTGAGAGAAACTCAAATATGGTTTGTGATGTCCTGTCATGGTAAGAGATTAACCAGTGCAACAGGACCACCAACCACACAATAACAACACCTAAACTTTTAGCCTAAATAAGAAACCATGTCAGTGTGTACTATTTTTGTCGTTCATTTTCATTGTTCTTATCAAAACTGTAAATGTGTATGTCTGTAATTTATTGTTACCAATGCAAAGCCAGACCAATAAAGCCACTTGAATCTTAATAAGACGAATACACAGAGCAAAAACAATGTTATCTTGAGGTGATTGAAACGATAGTTTCGTTTTTTTTGTTTATTTTTTTATTTCCTTTAGTTAGCAATTTCGGTGAAAAAAGACGCATAAACGTCTGCGCCATTGCTGGGACAGGGTGCGACGCGAAATTTCGAATGCTACTATGATGAAAGGTCGTGTTAAATATTAATTATGGTGCTTTCATGTACTTCATAGCAGTTACTATGGTGACTGCTTCACAATCATAAATATTAAATATGACTTGTAGACGTCGATTGCTGTCATGTAGATTTTCTCTTGAATATTAATTAGGTTGTGCTGACGTTGCTCGGTAACCCTCTAATAGCGAATGCACGGGTCATGAATATGTGGATCAGGCCTTGACCGTAGTAGTTTGAGATATTTGGGCTGGTGTGAATGCAGCGAAGATGGCGGAGGAGGAGGGCAGTGCGACTGAGGTTGTGGCCCTCAGACACAAATTTCAGGATCTCATCTCTGCATTAAAAAGGAGCTCCGAGTCGACGCTAGATGCCTCCTATAGTTTTTGTCAGGATTTTTGTCAAGTACGACTTTATTCATGCGTTTTAATCTATCAGTCTTTGTTCGTGGACGATGCTGCATGTTTGCATCGCTGCACCAACGATAACAAAACTAACAATAATTATACCGTCATTCATAAATGTGATGGGTAAAACAAAGAAAGCTGTTTGATGGAGAGATGAAGCATGGTTGTCTTTTAAAGTCATTAAATCTTGCAGTCATGCCTTTTGTTTGTATGGTATGGTCACAGCTCCTGATGGCTAACACGTTAGCTTATTGTAGCAGCAGGCTGTACTTTTGCTTAGAAAAAATAAATATGTATGTAATATATCATGAAATAACCGTTATCTATATAAAAACTTAGCAGATGTAAATTAAAAGACAGGGTTTTAATTGTCTCTTTTATTGAAGAAAACTGCTGTTTTCAGATCATTATTTATCAGTTTGTGACAAAATTCTTTGACTAGCAGATAAAATAATCATCCTAGGATCCTATCAATGTATGATTTTAATATTTTTAATTTGCATATCAAATAAATCACTGCTGTTTTGTCAGATCTAGCTTGTGCCATATTTCATTGTCACTGACTGTTACATCCCTTTGTTTGAAATAGCTTTGGGCATGACCATTCATTTTTGGCTCTTTTTCATGCAGGTTTTGTTGCATCATGGATGTCAGTGGAGACCTGATGAAGATCCGCATCCTCTTTTGGAGATGTATACATTAGCTATAACGTGTTGTGCTGAGGCAAGCCCGTTCCTCAGCCCTGAATGTGAACATGTCAAAGATGTTCTGGAGAAGTTGTCATGGTGAGTAGATTTTTCATTAGTATTATCTATTGATATATTACAATAGCTTTGCATGCATGTTCTCTCTCTTGAGGTTATTTATTTATTTTATTTAATTTTTTGTATCACTTGAACTGAATATGAGTTAACTTTAAGTAACTTAATTTACTTGTTATCCAGTATGAACATTTCTTAAATAATCTATCAATCTAAACTGTTATATATGATATAACATGGTATAATACATGTTAAAATGTGTTGGACACACACTGAAATCAAGTTTTATGCCAAAAAACAACAAAAAGTAGCAGGACTATTGGGGGGGGGGGGGGTATCACCAGATGCCCCACGATACAATATTATCCTGATACTTGTGTCACGATGTAATATTATTGCAATATATTGCAATATATTGCAATTGATTACCTTTTTCCAACTTCAAAAATTATTATTTATAAATTACCGGTTTAATGGAATGATTAGTTTGCGAACGAAAAATGAACATCCCTAAATAGGACAAAAAACTACAATACATAAGAAACTCTACATACATTGTGTAAATTAATTAGTCTAAACTGTGTTAATTATATCTATCTAGATAGATAGATATAATTAACACATGTATTATTTATTGTAGGGCTCCACAATTCATCTAAATTAAAAAGCAAAGGCAATAAATCACGATAAGGCAGAAGCTGCAATTGTCGTGCGTATCATTCAGTGAAGCACAGTTCTGTGATCAGTAGTAAAGCTCCATCTAAATGCCAGAGGGCGCTCTCTCACTGAAATTCCAAATATGCCGAAGAAGAAATCCAGGAAATGCTTATCTCTATAGCTGAATAAACAGAAGTTTTAGCTGCTTTCATTGATTCAACAAGACCTAAACACACAACTACAGCAATATATGGTTTATCTTTTTCTTATTATAATGTTCATCATAATAAAGCAGAGCTCGCAAAATCATGAGCCCTACATTCCTGGGCTATTGTGTTTTCTATTCGGGCTACAAAAATGTATCACCACCCTGCACAATCTTGAACAGTGATATAAAATTCCTTCCTTGACTTGTGTTGTTCACTAGCTTGTAGGGGTAAAATATCATGTTTAGCCGATATTATCGGCCAGTATGAGCCTGTCGCCAATATGTATTGGTATCTGCAAATTTGCCTCTGATATTAATATTTTTTTTAACAGAACATATAAAGCAGATTAAATGCTTCTTAATGATGTAAGTACTTAGTTTGTCCAGCAAAGCATGCTTTATTAGCCCCTTTCACACTGCGATTCCGGAAAATACATGGTAATGTGTGCCGGCAATTGTTCCTGGGTCTCTAGAATTTGCACTTTCACACTGCCAGTGATTACCCGGAATATATGCATCCGTTCACACAACCCATAAAGGTCCCTTAAAGACATGTGACATCAGGGCGTGACGTGTAATGTATAAGTCGTAAACACTAGGCACATTAACTTTCACTTAAACTGGCGAATGATCTCAGATTCAGCACGGTAAGTGAGGAACTAACTGATATCTGTTTCATTACAGTTTTCACATTTTTTCATTGGAAACATTGATCTGCCTTCAAAACAACTGGTAAAAGAGTTGCACGAAAATGTGCGTCATTACTATGACATGGCATTAGTTCTGGCTTTTGTTCACACAGCGCTCGTTCCGGGACTGAACCCGGCAATGTTACTAGGTCCCCGACCAGGGATCAATCCCTGAATCAATCCCGGGACTAGTTTGCTTTCAAACAGGGACAGATTGGGACAAAAAAACGGCCCTGGACTTTGACTAGGCCTGGCCCAAAGCAATCGGTGCGGAATAGTCAAATGCATTGTATCATTAATTTCAGGATTTATACAACCTTTTGAGAGAGAAATTCAAGCACTTTTCAAAAACTTTCAAACATTTCACACAACTATTTTGACACTTTAAAGCTGTAAGATGATCCAGTTTGAATGTTAGTTTTAATGGGATTTTTAACTTTGTGGTAGGGATGTTCATTTTGGTTATTTTTCCTAACCGACGCTCGTTAACCGTTTATTAACCGTTAACAAACAAGAATATTTTAGAAAAGATACTAACATAAATTTTACATACGCAAAAAGCATCAAACAACAGAACATGAAGATACACATGTATCACATCACGCACCTGCAGCGCTTCTGCGAGCTGAGAAAACATAATATTACATAATACATAATTATTACATAATATATATATATTTAATGAATAAATAGGCCTATACGAGAAATATATTTTTTTACTTTATAAATTAAGAACATTTTTGGTTTTGATTACCCTCTGGAGTCTAAGGGTATTTTTGGGAACTGGAGATGTTTTGTCATGCCCTGATATTTGTGCTTTTTTCATTTTCTTATACACATCTAAATGGCTAAAGTCTAATCTCACTGTAATCAGCACAAACTGGGCTACTGAGAATGAGGAGTTGTCGTCATGGCAGAGAGCCCCTCCCCTCAATATCACAGTCTCCGCCATGTTGGCAGGACACGGGCGGCAAAACATAATTGTTTACGTGTGTTAAGTCGGTAGTAGAGGAGGTTCTCGCAATTCTGCACTGTTTTACCATGCCTGGAAGTTACTGCTGCGTTAAAAACTGCTGCAGTACCTCACACGATACATATGGAACACATAGGAACAATGGAATACAGGTTTTTTTTAGGTTACACCAAGCGCAAAACAGCGGTATTTGGAAAAGCTCTCACGCATCCAAAATATCGACCCATACAAGCTCCCTGCAATGGAATGGCACAGAGACCTGGACCATTTACCTCCATTCACATATATGGACATTGTGAATTATCTTGTTTTAGGTGTACGTTACTACACAATGCATGAGTTTAAAAGGCACAAGTCATTGGAAAGTTACAAGGCTTTCTGCTGTGGCTGGGTCCATCTACAAGCCTCCAGGTGGTGAAAACAGTGTTGTACTGGCCAAGGTAAGTTTATTCACATGCGTTTTAGCGTGTTGTAATTCTTGACCAAATCGACAAACTAACTTGAATAACTGCGACTGTTTTGTAAACACTAGATTATAACGAGATGTGCAATGTACACAATCGTTTCTAACATGTTTTGATGAAGGCTAAAGCTGTGTATGTTTAGTTATAATTTGATTTTAGCCCAATAACATATACTGTACCAGATTTTTGTGTTGGGGGCTGCAAAGTGGACAAACCAGTTCCTGGTTGGCTAGGGTAGTTAAATGTGTTGTGATTGCAAGATGTAAATGTCATGATTAGATTAAAGCCATTAACAGTGTGAATGCAAGGTGACTTACATCGTAAACGATATAATTCACAATGTCCATATACTGTATGTGCATGGAGGTAAATGGTCCAGGTCTCTGTGCCGCTGCAGGGAGCTTGTATGAATCGATGTTTTTGATGCCTGAGAGCTTCTCCAAACACCGCTGTTCCTGTAAGGTCCCATTTCTTTCGCCTTATCTTTTTGCATTGCTTTACTTTCTTCCTTTTCTTTCTCGTATTCGTTGATATGTCTCTGTCCCGCCGACATAATAAATGCGCAAATATTAAAGAGCTCTGAAATGTTTAGTCACGCCTCTGTGAAGTTCTGAAAGCATTGCCCCTGGCAACCGATAGTAAATCAACCCAAATCGGCACGTGACTCCTCTAGTGTTGTCACGGTACCGAAATTATTGTTTTGATACCGATACAGAGTTAAAAATTGCGATTTCGATACTTTTTCGATACTTTTCCTGAAAGGGGAAAAAACACTCAAATATCATTGCTGTGCTTTATTTTAAAACCGGGACAACATTCTAATCATATAACAAACTAATGAACGTTTGAACAGCATATATGTTAAACATTTGAACAAAAAATGAAATAAAATATCAATAAAAAAAAAAAAAATTTGAGCAATGACATTCAAGGTAAAAAATAAATAGAAAATTTAGCAGCATTATCTCAGTTATCATAAGAAACATGAGTAATAATTTTATATTTATTCTGAACTTTGAATAAAAATATGAACAGCGATTATATTAAACAACGTTTCTGAACTCAGAAGATTAAATATCAAAATATAAATAATATCAATTTAAACAATAGCATTGAAGGTAAAAAAAAAAAAATGCAAATGAAGCAAATGAAGTTTAGCAGCAATATCTCTTATTCTGTCAGTTATGCAACCTTTCCTTTCAGAGGAGAAAACTCAGCCAGTGAGCTTTATTTAGCGTGATCTTTTTCTAACAGTCGTGGACCGGTGGCCACAGCATCACTTGTGCTCGCACGTGCAGCCTAGTTATGTGCGGGTCGGGTTTTTGTCCAACCCGAGGGTCTCGCTTTTATGAAATAATTTGGCCCGCGCTGCATATTTCTTTACCTGCCCCGTGCATCTGGGACATCACGGAAGATACATTGCTACTTAGACCTTCGTATTGTAACCTTATTAAAGGAACTAATAAAATATGAAAATATATATTCCAAATATTTCATATAGGCTATATTAAATTGCACTGGTGATAGTTTGTTCGGGCACAAATCTTTTAGTTGAACTAATCACTCTTGTTCACGTAATCCGACTCATATTTCTCATTCACTGAAGTTCTTCCCTCCACAGCAGCGCGTGAGTACGGCGCTATTAGCAGCACATGCGCAGCTCGTGAACAGCTCTGTGAACTGTTTCATCCTGTCAAAGAGTTACTCAAGATGTGACGGAGCATGTGATTTGTTGAATGAAGTGAACGAATCCACCCTTCACTGAACTAGATCGAGTGATCTTCTCGTTTGTGAACGAGTTGAAATTAACTAATACATCTCGTTCATGAATGAAATGACTGAGGTCTGTGAGCATGTAAATCTCAAACAGCAATCAGCAGATATAAAGCACAGTTATAGGTAATGTGCGCACATGCTTGTTTTAATATATAGCAAACAGAACATAACTCAACGTTTTATCCCCGATTTATTAATGTGAATATATTTCAATATGAACTGTCTGACCAAACAATTAAAATGTTAATTATGCAAGAAAACCTTGTGCTTTCTTCATCTAAACAACTTTAGACTATTTAGTTAATGTGATTATGCACACATTTGAATAAAGCCAAATCATTTTTTGTCACATGGTTATGAGACGAACTGTACATCACTTATGCAACCATCTCGTTGTAGTGTTTGTCACATGACAGCTGCAGCTTCTTTGCTGTGTGCATGAGGAGAAAAAACAGTCGTCCATAGGGAGGCACTGGAAGCGTGCGTTGCACACACCAACATGAAATACATCTTTAAAATCTGGAACATGGTCATTCTTTTAAGTATCGATACTAATAAATTTAGGAATCGTGACGTTTTTAATTTCCGAGAATCGCAATACTTTTGAAGTATCGGTGCACCGTGCAACCATATGAGAGTGAATATATTCATTGTCATGCTTAGAAAATGCCCAATAATGCATGGAATGAGCGGAGGGTAGCATCCTCTGTTTCAAGATTTTGTATTACATCACACAGAAGTGTGTAAATTCATTCCAGCATTGATAAAGCACAACTCCCTCACACTTTCAGCACTCATTCATCTCTACATACTCCTCTAGCAACACCAGAACATTTTGGATGCTTTGGTATTATTATTGACTTGGTCTCTTAAAACCAGAGTATGGATTCCCAGAATTTTTTTTGTTGTAAATATGGGCCTGGAAAGAGGTTAAATTATTTTATTTTGCTTTGGCTTACAGTAGGTAATTCTACTGGTGGTAACAGCCATGCATGTCATTTCTGCAGGCTGCGTCATACTCTGTGAGATAGTGCCACTCTTTTCATAGCTCTGAAATACTTGCATGTAATTTCTCCTGCTCTTTTTTTTCTAGCAAAAATGTACTAATCACTGAATGAAAATTTAAAATGAAAACCTTAGTTTTTCAGGAGCCTTATCACAAGTCCATTGTTTTTGAATGTGGGTGCTACTTCAATCCTCTACCAACACATTGGCAATTGAATCTCCATTGGCTAGTAATTTTTTTAGTTTACTCCCCAGACAGGTATAGGAAAAATACAACAAGGAATATCGTTTACATGTAACACGGAAAAAACGACTCACCAAAGCGATGGTGAATCGTGCGCGATGCACTAGAGTTTACGGAACATCAAATGCAGGTGGCGCTGTGCATCCATTGAGGTGAACTGAAAAATAGCAGATTACTTGACGGAGAGTGTACTGTAACTCAGAAGCGCTCAATCAAGAGTGGAGGGCGAGTGAAAATATATGTGCTAAACTTATACTTAGCCTCCAACTCACACACTGGCGAGTAAAATCTGTGAATTGATTAGCCATTGGCTAATATTAGACATCATTTAGTCGCCCAGAGTGAAGATTTAGTCGCATATGCGAGTGATTTATTTGCAATGTAGATATTGTACTTCTGCAATAATTTCTCACTTAAAACAATAATTTGGTCCTCTTGTACTTGTATTGTCTTCTTTTATACTAAAAAATAAGTCACCTGGCAGTTTTCTCCCAAATGGTTACTTTGCTACCAGCTTTTAGTCAGAGTATGATTCAGTGGGCTATATAACACTTTTAATTGCCAGGAAATTACTTGTCTTTAAAAGTTTAAGTTCAATATACTTACATGTTGATCGAAAATAGTCTTAAACCCAGGGCTTGAAAACAAAAAATAATTCAATTGGTTCAGTCCGAGCAGAATCAATATTTTAACGTTCCTTTTCTGCGTTCCTCTGATATTATTACCGTTCCGAAACTGGTTTGGGTGGAGCAAACCTTTTTAAATATTTTGATAATTTACTGAAAATAAATAAATGACTTTTTAAACCATTTAACTGATTATTAATCGGTCAAAATGAGCTGATACAGTTTGCTGCATTCATGCACACTCAGAAACCGGTGACTGTGAACGAATCAGCAGAGCTTGTATGAGCTTTTGCCATCGCTGAATCTTTCTCAGACGTTTCCAAATGTCGAAATTGGTTAGCGCATCTATCTGTGCATGATGATGTACAGTGCCCCTGGCGAGCGGAGCTTATAAAAGTTGGGAATAATCAAAGGAGAGCTGTGGTCCTCAGTTGGGCAGGAAAGGCATGCTGGTGCTTGAGTGTTGAATGCACATGCACCAACACCAAGAAAAAAAGGCCCTTTTTGTGCTGCATCATCAGGCCTGATTTGGTCTTAATCCGCCCTGAAGGTGGTTCATTGTCATTAAGAGTCTCCTATGATGAGTTCACAGCTGAGCGGACATTTCACTCGCTGGCTTCAGCGTCATATTTGCATATGCCGGAGTCTACTGGAAATTCTGATTGGTTGGCAGCAAATTTCAAATATCAAATGGAACGATAAAATAACGTTATTAAGGGGTTATTGCCATTTCAAATTTTCAATTCTGTTCAGAACTATGAAATTTGATTTCGTTTCGGTTTCTGTTCCTGTAAAAATTTTGTTCGTTTCCGGTTTTCATTTCTGTTCCTTGAACCGGTTCGGAGCCCTGCTTAAACCTATAAATTTTTTTTGAATATAGTAATTTTCAGGAGGGCATACTCGTTTTTGCAACACAAAATGTTATCACTTTGATAAGAAAATCTTATTTTGCCAAATAATTTTGGCATCCTTCTTTGGTAATTGATCAAGCAGACTTGTTAGAGCATTTTATCTCCAAAGAACCCCAACATATTTTCTAAGTAAAGTTTTAGAGGGGGTGTACTAATTTATGCTGTGCACTGTACCCTAGTAGTTTTTTTTTTGTGCAATTTAAGCATGTGACTATATATTTTGGTCGGAAGGGCTACTATGAGTATAGTTGTTGGGCTTTACATTTAGACACATGGTTGTTGTTTTAAAAAAAAAAAATTCTAAAATGAAAGTTGATAAATGTATTTTATAAATATTTAGTAAATATCCATTCTCATTATGTCATTCTTTATTGTTTTAAATATGTTATCCAGCTTTGCAGCATTCTAGTTCAAAATGCTGCAGAGCTGCAGTTCTCTGGGGTGCAACAATGTATATACCTTAATGTCCATTTTTGCTTACTGATTTTTTTTCACTATTTAATTATATAGTGGCATGCTATGGTGTTCATTAAATACAAAAATAGTCATTTTTAAATACAAAGTAAGTAAATGTACTCATTCTATGTTCTTGTTTCTTCTTAGGAGCTGTCTGAATCTTCTGTTGTCATTCTCTGAGCAAATCCCTGGTGCCTTATGGGAAGAGTTTCAATCTTCTGTCAAGGTCAGAGACAATACTTAACTGCATGTTTTTATTACAATAAAGGTAACATGCAGCATGTGGGAAGTAATAGATGGACCTAGATCATTAAACTATGAAGCAGAATGATACAATTAACCATATAAGCTTCATATAAGAGTATCATTTTATAAAGGATCAGCTTTATTTACCATTGAATCGCACTTGTCACACAATAACAATTATTTTTTAAATAGAAGAACTATAAAGAAAACTTGGGTAAGAGGTCAAAATAAAAAAATATGTATAAGAGAGCTTGGTTAAGGGATTTAAGGGTTTACAAACACTGAAAACTATTTTCAGTGCACACTTTATCTCTATGTATCAGCTGAATGCAACAACCTCCGTGCACAAGTGGCTGCTATTGTGCAAGCCAGGAACAGCTAGAATGGTTGTACTCAGAAGTAGCTGGATAATATGATATGTTTTATTCATATAGTAAACAGAATCATATACATATACTGTACATTTATATGTGCGTACAAACAAATATTGTGTGCCATGATTATAAAGAAGCGACGTGATTATAAAAATAGCACGGCTTGTTAGGGCTGGATGATTAATTTAAACTGAAATTCAGAACCTTTAACTGAATTGTCCCATGTCTGTTATTTGTTTTTGTTTTTTAATCCTACTAACAGGATAGTTCACCCAAAAATGAAAATTTTATGTTTATCTGCTTTACCCCAGGGCATCCAAGATGTAGGTGACTTTGTTTCTTTGTGACACAAACTGAGATTTTTAACTGAAACTGTTGCTGTTTGTCAGTCTTATAATGTAAGTGGGTGGGAATCACGGTTAAAACATAAAATAAAATTTTTTTTTTTAAAAACACGCACAAACAAAACCAAATTTCACAATCCCTGCGGTTCGTGATGATACATTGAGGTGTAAAGACAAAACGATCGGTCTGTGCAAGAAACTGAACAGTATTTATATAATTTTTTACCTCTGATTCATGCAATGTGCAAACTGTTCGAACTCTCCTAAGCGCATCCTCCTCAGCGCGTTCTCAAGCAGGCATGCGAGGAGGCTTCTTCTTATTGCTTTACGGCAGATCGCTGATTTATAAGTGCATTACCATGGCTGTGTCAGTGGTCCACTGGATGGTGATGGGTCGGTGCAACGTTGGGCAAGTGGCTTAACCGGTGTTGTTGCTTAACAATGGTATCACCGTTAGAAGCGTCTATTATGGCAAGCCTATGTCTCACATGTGAGTGGTGCGTTAAATTAATAAAAAAATTTACATGCAGTGCTGCTCATCAATGGCAGTACCAAAACCAGTCGGATGACCCCGGAGGTGGGTCAAGCATTGCAAGTAGGGTTGTTACGAGAACCGATTCTATAGTACCAAGTTTGTATAAAAATTTGAAAATCTTGTCGGTACTTGTTTTTTTTCATAATCGTCTGGAACTGAGGGGGTGGTGGTGGGGGGGGTCCTCAAAGTGTAAAAAATACGAAAAAAATGCCTACAAGCACACAGAAGAACTACACGTGGAATATATGAATATGATATATGAATATGATTGTGTGAGATTTAAATTAGAGAGTGCAGCTCTGAAAGCATGAGTGCTGCATATAATAAAAAAACACACACAAAGTTACAGTCTGTCTGACAGCTTACAGCATGTTTATTCTATCCATGAATTATCCTTATTAACACTAATTTTATACCCATAATTTACTAAAGCTTGCATTCAGAGCATAGGCATGTGTGCACACGTGAGTGTCGGTATTTCAAGCTAGCTTTGATTTCAGTTGTTTGAAATAACAAATAACCATTAGTAGTAGGGATGCACTGAATGTTCGGCAACCAAAATTATTTGGCCGAAAATATAAAAAAAATAATATTTTGGTGTTTGCCTGAATAAGCGAAAATGCCTAATAATATGTACCGAGCAATGACTAATGAAATCAAATAGAGGCATGCACTAATGCAGCAAACATGTCGGCAGTGTGAAAGTATTTAAAGCTATCAGAGAAAGATGCAGAAATCATTACAAGCATGAAGCCACGACAGCGAGAGACTGTTTTGTGCTGCATCACATGTCTTCAATGAGAAGAAGAGGTGGCTGATGCTGGTGGTTAGGCTACTGTGAGATGAGAAATTGTGAAATAAACTGCAGAATGTTTTATTTTCTAATGCATGCACATTGCATGTATTCTGATAGCGCTGCATGAGCTTCATGCTTGAGGTATTCAGCCAATCACAATCCACTGGATAGCTGGCTAATCAACATGCACCTCACTTTTCAGAACGATAAGCTTTGTAAAAATCGACGCCTTTAAACTGCATAAACATAATGCATTACACCAAATACACGAAATAATTAACGAATCGTGGAAGTGTTGATTATATAATTATTTTTTCGATATTTTTACATCACATGAAAGGCTGCAGTGAGGGGCATTGAGTAAACAGAGTCTGTTTATCGCGTGAATGGAGTGATTTCGTCATTATTGCGACACGTTTTCTCTCACAAAATGCTTTCACCACAGCTAACAGCAAACACATGAATAAACCACATGAATACAGTTAGAGCTTTGTTGTGCAGCATAACAGTGTCATTCATTGTAAAGGCAGTTTGGGCAAGTCTGCAGATATACTCGCGATGTGTGACAGCTCCGAAAAAAATTCTTTGATCGCTTTCTGTAGTTAAATCACAATTTAAATAACAGATTTGTCTCATGAGAAACAACGTGAAGTTGATCGTTTAGTCACTGGCTTGATTCACTAATGCATAAACAGTATTAAACGATTTAGAAAGAAAGTCTGTGTGAACTTGAATTAGAAACACTTCAGAAATCACTGATCAGGCATTAATGAACACTGTTACTCACTGTTTGTGGCGGTGCTGTCGAATCCATATTATACAAGTCTGTTGGTAATGCCTGTGCTGACATTGCGACTGATTTATATGTAAATATTTGGGCGGGCAAAGCAGGGAAAGGGGAGGTAACATTTCTCCTTATAACGTCACAAGGAGGAGATTCAAGATCAGCCCGGTTGAGCTTCCATTTTCTCAAAGGCAGAGAAAGATAGCAAAATCTCGATTTAAACCGATTAAAATTTCTAGAAACTTGGGCGACCATATACAGGCTAGGGGAACTTATTATAATGTTAAAAAACCTCAGAAAGTGACATTTTCATGTCATAGGAACTTTAATATTTCTCGTGGCCCATACATAGTGATCAAAAATTAGAAGAAACGTGACCCTGGACAATAAAACCAGTCTTAAGTCCAGATTTTATAGAAATAAATTGTTTTTGAAAGCCTTGTGGCACTGTGAACATTATATTTCATACACTTTAAGCTGTTTTTTTTCCAAATGTAATAGGATTAGTCCAACGAATCATTATGTTGACTTGGCAACAAGCCAACATACTGTTATGCTATTTAAACTTTTTTTTATTTTTATTATTATTATTCTTCTGAGACTGAATTACAAACGTATCTCCTCCTAGGGCTTTAAAGCCACAAGCCCCAAACTGGGCAGACACCTGTGGGATAGAGCGGTGCTGGTTGCTATATCTTTTCAGAGTTATCAGATCTGACCCGGTAATAATAACATATGTTGGTTTAGCTTGTCAGTGTGAATGAAATGTGTAGCCTATTTATTTGATCAGACTTAAAGTTTTTTTTTTTTTTATTAATTTTTATATGTAAAAATTCATTACCCATAGACTTACATTGTCTGAGAAAAATTGCGCCCCTACAGTTGCAATGAGATTTAGGGGAGGAGTCGGGTTTCGTTTCACTTTTAAACCGGTTAAAAATACAAGTAAATAATACAATTTCCTTCAAACTGACAAGCTAAACAAACATATCTGATTAGTACAGGGGTTAGGGCTCATTAACAATTTATTTCTGGGCAGAGAGCAGTCAGAAAGACGAGAGAAGAATCACGGCTGATCAGCTCAGTCATTGTCTACACGGAGCTCACAACGAGCGAATTTATTCTTATTTAAGACCTTTTCAAATTAAATTATATTGGCGATTGCACGCAATCTACCTGTTAGAACACACCAAGAGCTAAATTCAGATGTTTCTGAACTGTTTAATATGGAAGTTCTAAGTGGCCATGCATTATAATATTTTTTCTTCTTGTTTTCTCGTTATAACGACTTAATTTTCTCGTTATCTCGACATAACGAAGTTCGTTTTCTCGTTATAATGACTTCATTTTCTCGTTTTCTTGACATAACGAAGTTCGTTTTCTCGACATAACGAAGTTCGTTTTCTAGTTATAACGACTTAATTTTCTCTAAGAAGTTACACAACTTTGCCAGCAGGTGGCACTATAGACCTGAATATAACTGATGGGGCGTTGTACACTATCCACTTTACTGTATGCGGACCTTCCTAGTGATTGCTATAATTTGTGCAGTCTTCATTACTGACATTTAATTAATTCATAAATGTTAAATGCTTGAATCAATATGAATATTTTGTGTATTAAGTTCCTGCTAGATGCATGAGTTTCACCAACACATTCTGTGTCATAAAATAACTGCTTATCAAAACCAAGGTTGACATCACTGTATTCTGTTTATCTACAGTATATGGGATTTATCGATGTAGGCTGATGTGCTTCTTTTCCTTATTACTAATCTTTATTGTTAACCATATTGATGAGAAATGTGATGTATATGTAAAATCCATAGGCTAATTTAATTCAGTTATGTTCTATAATGTTGTAATCATTTTTTTCTACACACACACACACGTACACATGGACGCTCTTTTCAAACAGAAGCTTGTAACACACATGATATCTGCTACATCATATAATGACTACTACAAATTATATATAATTTTATTTCAAATAAAGGGAAAATGAAAAGTGAGTTTAATCCAAGCAGCTCTAATTTCCCGGTGTTGCCATTTAAACATGTTAATTACAAAAACAAAACGTTTGTTGTACTGTCTCTTGAAAAATCAACAGTGATTGATCAGCCTTTATTTATATACAGTATTGTAGACGTTATTACCTAGGTGAAGCTAAATTTGCTGAAATATAGGCTACAGTAAGAGCGTCTGCATGGTTGTCCATCAGATGCCTGTCAAAGTTGAGTTCATTACTATAGCAACAGTAAAACTGTTATGTCGTTATAACGAGAAAACAAACTTTTGTTATGTCGAGATAACGAGAAAAATAAGTCGTTATAACGAGAAAACAAAAAGGGAAAAAAATTATTATGCATGGCCGCTTAGAACTTCCGTAGTTTAAAGTAATAACATGATATATTCGCGGCAGCCAAATGTCCGCGAGCTCGCGATGTTTTTGAGCTGTTTATGTGTGCAAAATGAAAAATAATTTGACAGCGTGATACAGCTTATGAATACTGGAAGGAAAAAAAGTCACGACAGCCTGGAGTCGATTAACGCATATACAAGTCATTTTCTCCTGATAACCCCGAAAATTACTTAAATTACACTGAGTTTTAATCGTACAGATAAGAGCAATACATCAATCGAATCTGTAAAGGGTCCACTTTTTTTTGGATACAAACATAATAACAACAAAACTTTGTGCACTTATAAAATAAAGATAACAAACAAGGTGTGCTGTCTGCAGCCTTGGTCTGCGCTGATCTTCATTTACAAACATGTCATTAAAATGAACTGTAACTCCATGAATACTCAACGAAGAGACATGAGAGATATATCTATAGAAAGCTTGACATGTCTACTTTTAAACCAAACAAGTGCTGCCGAACAAATATTCTGTGATAAAGTAATCCATATCAAAACAACGCAATGTCCTTTTTTCACGTCTAATGTGTATGGAAGGCCAAGAGGGTCAAATACACGTGAATTTTAACGTGTCTCTGTAAAGGGTCTACTTTTTTTGGATACAAACATAATAACAAAACTTTGGGCACTTATAAAATAAAGATAACAAACAAGGTGTGCTGTCTGCAGCCTTGGTCTGCGCTGATCTTCATTTACAAACACGTCATTAAAATGAACTGTAACTCCATGAATACTGAACGAAGAGACATGAGAGATATATCTATAGAAAGCTTGATATGTCTACTTTTAAACTAAACAAGTGCTCCCGAACAAATATTCTGTGATAAAGTAATCCATTTCAAAACAATTCGATGTCCTTTTTTCACGTCTCCCTTCATTATATCTAATGTGTATGGAAGGCCAAGAGGGTCAAATACACGTGAATTTTAACGCATCAACAACACGTTAAATACGTGTATTTCATGCGTAGACAACACGTATTTAATATTATTTATTTAGCAGCACTGCACAACATGGTAAAGTCATTTATATATTTTTTTAAGAGCTTCTTAAAATACTATATTACTCCGATATTATATCCAATATTATTTAACGCGTTAAATACGAGTTGTTTACACGTGAAAAATCAGCGGGTATTTAACGTGTATTTCACGTGTTAAATACACGTGAAATAGACGTGAAGTACACGTTAAAAATCAGTTTGAAGAGGTCAATGTCATTGGCTGCTGAGGACTTGGGTCAAACCACTTCTGTGAGCTTAGAGGGGTGTACCATTCATAGACAGGCAACCACCATTTAACATGCTATAGATCAGCTTATTCAGCGTTATTATTTAGTCTTTTTTCTTTTCTGTTTTGTATAGCCTATAGAAATAATATATTTAAGTTTCAGTTTTATGAAATATTTATTTTATAATAAATATTAATTAAAATGTTGTGGTGATAGTATAAAGTTTATAAAAGTTACAGTATTTTGTAATGAAACAGGACTTTTTGTTTAGCTCTAGACTCGCCAAGGTATACTATATATAGTGTCCCTTCTTTAATTTTTCAGTAATGTGTGATAACTTAAAATATGTTGTCAGTACTATTAAAATAAGATTAAATTGAATGGTATTTAGGAGATTATGGTTTTTGCATGACTTATTTCGCATTCAGCTAGACAACCCTGTCGTAGCTGTTATCATAGCCTAGGCTTTTTATTAAAAAAAGAAAACAGCAAGGGACCATGGAAAAAGACTGTTGCAGGTGTATTTCTTTATGGTATTATTATTTTAATTTTTTTGCAGTGGGGCAACTCAAGAATGTTGGGCACACAAGTACTGTGGCTCTTTTGCCCCATGGCCAAGATGGCCAAGCCAACATCAAAGTTAGTTCACTAACTTTTAATTCTAGTTTAGTCTTGTAATGTGTATGTAGCAATGTAAAAACTTGATAATCATGGGAAGAAGAAGGCGGGAACCGGCAAACATTCAAATGAAACTTTAATTATAAAATAAACACAAAACACTGTGAGTGTCTGCTTGAGTGCAAATTACTAATCATATTGGTTCATAATCAGAGATGTATAGTAACGAAGTAGAACTTCTTCACTACTGTACTTAAGTACTAAAAGGCGGTATCTGTACTTTACTAGAGTATTATTTTTTTCTCCTACTTCCACTTTTACTTCGGTACATATTTTCGCTGAGTTTAATACTTTTACTCCGATATTTTTTTTATGTGCTGCATCGTTACTCGTTACAATTATGATGTTACGAATCATTCCATTACAAACCACTGCCAGAACTGTAGATGGCAGGTTTGATGAAGCTGGCACATCATTGAGCGAATCAAGCGATTAAGAAGACTGCGCATGCTGACTGAAGAGAGAAATGAACACCGAACCGAGCCAGATAATGACTCGTTCACGAGTCAAGAACCGGTTGCATCGGTTTTCGGATGACCAGTAACGTTAGTTCTTTCTGACAGTTCGATTCAGTAAACCAGTTGAAGAAAACAGTTCACCGATTCTTTTGCGCTCGATGCAATGGCGTCATTGGCGTTGACTGCACATTGGCTCATAACATTAAGAATCAGTTCAGAATCAATCACCAAAAGAATCAGTTCGGTTCCAGACGCTCTGTGTGTCGGTTTGCTTCACGCTAAATCACACATGCGCAGTATCATCAGCTCATCAGTTCACGAATCGGACGCGTCTGACAGAAACGGTTCTTGACTCGTGAACGAGTCATTATCTGGCTCGGCTCGGTGTTCATCTTCATTTCTCTCTTCACATCAGTTCAGTCAGTGTACTGTTTGAGTCAATGAATTACTCCGGGATATTGGTTTGTTTTAACTCAGAGGGAGTGTCAGACACATTAAACAAGTTAAGCTTAATTCATCTGTGGATTAATGCGTATTGGAGACGCGAACTGTTTAAAACGATTCAGTTCGATTTGGTGAACTGTTTCAAAAAGATCCGGTTACATCGAATGATTCGTTCGCGAACCAGATATCACAAACTGCTTTGTTTTTAACTGTCTTACAACAGACACGGAAGAGAAGACAATGCTGAATAAAGTCGTAGTTTTTGCTATTTTTTGACCAAAATGTATTTTCGATGCTTCAAAAAATTCTAAATGACCCTCTGATGTCTTATGGGTTTGAAACAACATGAGGGTAAGTTATCAATGACATCATTTTGCAAATTGGGCTAACTAACCCTAGTAACCGTTTTTTGTTTACAAGAAGTTACAGTCAAAGGAATTGTGATTGTCCTTTAGGTTAATCATTTGAAATAGTAAAAACAATATGTTCAAACTTTTGACTATTTTCTTTAATAGCTACATAACACAATACTTCTACTTTTACTTTCAGTACTTGAGTATTAAATTTTAAAATAGACTACTTGCAATACTTAAGTACAAAAAATGTTGAATACTTTAGTACTTCTACTTAAGTGTGGTGCTTAAAGAGCACTTCTACTTCTACTCAAGTCACTTTTTTGATAGAGCACTTGTACTTTTACTCAAGTATGGTTCTCTAGTACTTTATACATCTCTGTTCATAATAGTTCATAATAATCTCTCTCCCATCTGTGGCATAGGACGTACTCCCCAGTAGGATAGAGTATATAGAATGGCCAAAAAAATCCACCAATCAGTACTC
Organism: Carassius gibelio; assembly: GCF_023724105.1. Taxonomy (NCBI): domain Eukaryota; kingdom Metazoa; phylum Chordata; class Actinopteri; order Cypriniformes; family Cyprinidae; genus Carassius; species Carassius gibelio. The sequence continues at coordinate 2,339,255 of NC_068412.1, read as the reverse complement.
TTAATATTTTAATAACATATATGCATTAAAATTAAGTACATTTGTACTTTACTGAAGTAAAAGTTAACAGGAATTATTTCACTGGAATAATGTTTCATTAGGCTTTTAATCGACTACAAGGGATGTTAGTAATTTTGGCTTCTCAAATGCTCAAATACTTTTAATGCACCATGTCAAGTTAAAATAAATTAAAACCTGTCTCAGGATGCAGTGGACATTTACATTCATTTGTGTCTGGTTTCCATCCATAGATTACAAAATATATGACAACATTTTTTGTGTGTAATTCTTTTGCATGTTCGACTTTGAATGTCTAACTTTTAATGCATAGTTAAAGTTTTTTTTTTTTGTGTGCAAGTTTTAATATCACAATAAAACCATAATTCTTTGTGGAATTATTGTGTATTTATTTTATCCTTGGGCTTGGCCAGTTAGATGACCCTTTATCACCACAGTGCTTGTGTTAAGAGTGTGTTTTTGTTTTCTTTTAATCCAGATGGCTCATGGTATTCTTCAGGCACATGGAAACTCACAGTTTCACACCCTGTTGACTCTAGCAGAGGAGAATGGTGTGTGGTCCAACGCTACGCTGTGTAACATTCTCTCAGCTGATATCACTAATGTACAGAAAGGTGAAATGTATACTACTGTCTTTAACATTCTTATTTAAATGTTCTATTTGTTCTTATTATCTTATCTCCATATTTTGGTAATAACTTTAATTTATAATTGTACTGCCATTGTTGTTAACTTGATTGAATGTGCGTCTTCCATAGTACATGAGTTTTTATCTCGAGAAGGACCAGAACTACTTCATATGCGTTTAAAGCACCTAATAAAACACAAGCATATGGAAAAAGCTGCAAGACTAGCTAAGACATGCACAGAGTTTCCAGAATTTGGAGGCAAAAAGAACTTCAAACAAATCTACCTCGTCTGTCTGTGTGAAATAAAGCCGCAAGAAGAACTTATGCAGGAGGTAAGGGTCTTTTGTCTACTTTGCATTGATGGTTAAAGTTTATGCATATTTTGAATTTTATTTCGGCTCTTTCACATTTTTTGTTATATTTGAAATTATAACCAGGATATTTTCTATTTTATAGACTCATTATTTATTTAATTTATTTTTAGGTCACCTCTTAGGGTCCTTAAAAGGCCTTAAAAAATGTGTTAAAAAAAAAAAAAAAAGTAAATGTCTTCCAGGCAATAGTCATTCTATTATAATTTTTTCCTGATTTTGCCAAGGATTCTGATATCTTAGTCAAATCCAAGTTATCCAGATATCTTGGCCTGCATGTTTCTGCATAATGTTGGAATCCCCATCATGCTTAAAGTGTGCTCCAAACCAATCCAACACTTTTGTTCATCATTGATACACAAATGAGGATATTTTTCCCTCTATAGACAGTCCATTCCACCAAAAACTTGAGGCTTCAAAAATAAATAAAAGTAATCCATATGAATTGAGCAGTTTAATCCAAGTATTCTGAAGAGACATGATTGCTTATGATGAAAATATTTAATTAATGCTTTTAATCTGTCAAGAACACTGATCAGTGCATCTACATCAAATATGGTAAACACAGACTTGATTGCTTAATGGCTTTTGTTTATGGAAGCATATGGGTAGCAATATTCAATTTGGGATGTAATATGTAAAATGACATGCATTTCTGTATTTACATTTATTATTTAATTATAAAATTAATTAATTCTAGGTTGTAGTATTGTATGAATATTGTCCCACTGATAAATACAGTGCAAATAGTTCTGTCTCTTTGGATAACAGTGAAGTGGAAATAAAAATCAATAATAGACTGATCAGTTCCTGTCTGTAACATTTACCACTCTCATCTGTTAAGTCATAAGGCATTAGGTATGTGTGACATTAATAAATAATGTGACATTAATAAATAATTGTAAAAATTAATATAGTAACATTTCTGAAATAAAAATAGTAAAATTAGCTCTATGCTGCTCAGTGCTCCTGTAGCCTACCCCAAAGCGCCCTCTCGCGGCTGTAGACAGTAATGTTTTCTCTTGGTTCTGAATAAATGCGACTTATAGTCCAGTGTGACTTACATATGTTTTTTTTCCTCGTCATGACGTATTTTTGGACTGATGCAACTTATACCAAAAAATACAGTTAACTTTATTATTATTATTTATAATTGAGTAATTATATAATAATTATTATTATTATTTATAATTGAGTAATAGGAGTAATTGACATTGACTAGAACTTTAATGTTTCACAAAAATTCAGCTCAGATCTTCAGACTCGTCTGACTCGTGTTGCTGTATAAATGGCCAGACTGACCTTCCCCAAAAATTTTATTTCATAAATTTAACTATATTTATTTCTACTTTACTGTTATCCAAGGAGACAAAACTATTTGCACTGTATTTATCAGAGGGACAATATTTATACAATACTACAACCTAGAAATACTTTGCAGGTCTCAGCAGCACAAATTATGTGCCCAGCTACATCGGATTCAAATATTATGCTAATTAACAGTAGGGGTGTGACGGTTAGTATATAACCGTGAGACCGGCGGTTATAGTTGAACACCGTCATTAGAACTCTATAACCGCCAAAACCGTGTCATTAAAATATTTTTTACAAACATTTTTTATCAAAAATTATTTTCATTTTTTAGATAGGATCATAAGATACGCAATATATAGGGAGACATGGTTTTTACCACTTAATGAAGTTTTGTAAATCGTCAGACATGATATTTACCACTTCATAAAATTTTGCTTTGTAGAAAACCTTTCTTAAAAACGAATTTCGTTTTGTACAAATTTTATCTTAATTTTAATAAATGTTTCATCAACCAATTGCATGTATTTTAATAAATAAAAAGCAAATAAAGCAGACAATGATAACCGTGACATGGAAGCACCAGCGCGCCGCGTTCACTTGCACTGCACTGTGACCTAGAGCACATCTCATCGTAAATGAAACTCAGCGTAGGCCTATGCCTCATACTTTAGCATTAAATATCTTTGCTGCATCATTTCTAGAACAGACAATGGCTTTTTTTTGCGGCTCGCATCAGCAAAGCATTGCACCGCCATAGACCGCAAAACAAGCAGTGGATAGCGGGCGGGGATTTGAAATTTGCTCTATGATTTCCATGAAGCAAAAAACGTGGACGGAATTTCGAAATCCAGTCATGAAAATGAAACTTGCATTTTAATATGGACAGTTATGGAATTTGCCAAAGTTAGCATAAAATAATCAAATCAAATCTCCATATGGACAAGTATCTGTAAATGTTAAGCCGCAAAAGTTGTTTAAAATATAAATCCGTGTTCTGCGCGTCTCTGTGTGAATTAATGAATGGCAGAGACGTGCAGGTTTGTTTACTACATAGACTGAAGCGCATGACGCTTGCATTAATTTCAGTATCTGAGCTTCTGAGTTCTCTCTCCTTCAAGCGATCTGAACTTTTCAGCTCATCTCAATGGACACACAGCGCACCTGTATTTGACACTCTGTAAACTCTTTGTGAATGCGCACGACTCACCGTCACTTTACTGTTTCATGTTTTGCTCACACATGCAAAGAGAGAGAGAGCGAGAGTCTTACCACGCTTAAACAACACGCTATATGTAAACTATTCTTTGTTGTCTTCTCCTGTCAAAATAATGGATTAAATTTAGAATTATTCATATTCATTTTCGAACAAGCAGAAGACATACCAGTTTCTCCGGTAGTGGGCGGAGCTAATGGGCAAATGGCAATGGCTTTTTTTTGCGGCTCGCATCAGCAAAGCATTGCAACGCCATAGACCCCAAAACAATCAGCGGATGGCGGGCGGGTGCGGCTTTGAATTTTTTTTTTAAAAACGTTGGCGCGGATGATGAGTTTTGTGACAGATCTCCTTAATAAACGGAGGTCTGAAATCTCTGCCCCTTTACCGATCAGAGCGCGCGCTAACACGGAGTTAACCCGCTATCTCCAAGAACAACCAGTTGACTTGGAACCCCCCCGACGGTTATGTTATGAACCGTCACATTTGACTCACATCATAACCGTCATCACCAATTCTGAAACCGGCACACCCCTAATTAACAGTGAATGTAGTTTCAGACATTACAGTGCTTCAGTCGCACTGACTCTTATTCTGCATGAAAGAATGAAAAGAACGAGCTGAAGGTGGAGAGATTTGACAAATCAGATGAAAGCAGCTTTTCAGCTCCGCTCAGAAGTGCGAATGAAATATTGAAGCCATAAACCGAAATGATCAAAGCGTACACGGGCCAACTGTCTTGTCCATGTTCTCTCACTTGAATCCTCTTCTTGAGATTTGAGTCTCTTGACCTTCTGCAAGCCCCGCCTTGTTCACGCAGTGATTGACATGGTGGGAGGGGGCGGACACGTGATCGGCTCGAAATTAGTATTCATTTTACATATTAAAACTGGTGTATGAAATGGCAAATGAAAATTATGTATTTTCATTTTGCACCAAACGTTGCACAAATGTATTGGAAAATTTAAATGTAAATACAGAAAGGCATTGCCATTTTACATATTGCATTGTCATTTTGCATATTACATTCCAAATTGAATATTTCTACCCATATGCTTCCATATTTGTTCATCTTCGGGGCACAAATTAAGATTTTTAATATTCTCTCATCCTTGATAAATGCCCATGCATGAAGCTTATCAAATATGGAAAATATGGAAGCACAACTGTACTTTCTCGATGTGTGAGACAAACCTTATCAAGCTTCTCTTTTTAACATATTTGATAAGCTCTTTGTATGTGCATTGCTCAATGTTTCTATATGAATAAAAGCCACAAAAAAAAAAACAATTTTGATGCATGAAAGTTATAATAATGATATGTTCCAAAGATGAATTGACTTCTTTTGGGTTTAAAATGAAATGAGAATGAGGAAATCAGGGCTTCACGATTGTTTTTCCCCTTAAGGGAGGGCATTTTAAAAACATTAAGGTCCCAGTGAAAAATTATTGAATAATGTGTTTTTTAGGGATATAAAACGATATGTATGAAGAGTTTATTTGCAAAAAAATAAATTACTACATTTTTGTAGATTTTCACAAATCATGTATTTTGATTGTGCATTTCAAAGTAATATCACTTTTTTTCAAATTAAAGTTAATTAAAAGTTTGTTTTATGTAATATAAAAGTTGTTGTTTATTTTAAGTTTTTTTTTTTTTTTTTTTTTGTGTTACCTAATAAAACATATTATAGTATAATGAGCATACTCGCACCCTAAAGAGAGCAGCCAAAAAAATGGAGTGCAGCTGGAGGAAAACAAAACTAGAGGTATTTCGTATTGCTTGGTGGGAAAGTAACCTATCCTATAGTAAAACATTAAAAACTGCTAGGTCCGATTACTTTTCTTCACTTTTAGAAGAAAACAAACATAACACCAGGTATTTATTCAATACAGTGGCTAAATTAACAAAATAAAGCCTCAACAAGTGTTGACATTTCCCAACATCACAGCAGTAATGACTGTATGAACTACTTTACTTCTAAAATTGTAACCATTCAGCCGTCAGCTACAGTATCGCATCAGACAGTGCACTATAGACCCCCTGAGGAACAGTTCCACTCATTCTCTACCATGGCATAGGAAGAATTGTATAAATTTGTTAAATCTAAACCAACAACATGTTAGACCCTATACCATCTAAGCTCCTAAAAGGTGCTTCCAGAAGTCATAGATCCTCTTCTGACTATTATTAATTTTTCATTGTCATTAGGATATGTCCCTAAACCTTCAAACTGGCTGTTATTAAGCCTCTCATCATAAAACCACAACTTGACCTCAAAGAACTAGTTAATTCTAGACCAATCTTGAATCTCCCTTTTCTGTCCAAGATACTAGAAAAGGTGGTATCCTCAAAAATTATATTCCTTCTTAGAGAAAAATGGTATATGTGAGGATTTCCCGTCAGGATTTAGACCGTATCATAGTACTGAGACTGCTCTCCTTGGAGTTACAAATGATCATCTGATCTTGGTTGTATCTCTCTATTAGTTCTATTGGATCTTAGTGCTGCGTTTGACACAATTGACCACAACATTATTTTGCATAGACTTGAACACTTTGTTGGTATTAATAGAAGTGCATTAGCATGGTTTAAATCATACTTATATGACCGCCATCGAAGAGGTATCATATCGATCACAAGTGCAGTATGGAGTAGGGCTGCACGAAGTGTCATTTAAGCATCGATATTCGCGATGTAGGCTGTCGTAGTTGATCCGTTATTCATTAACTGTACAGGCAGCTGCTCCCCGGGCCCTTGCAGAATATGATTCGCGGATTAATTGCACAGTTTAAATCCTGTCAATTTAACAGAGCGCATATAAGAACGAGCAAAGAGAGAGAGAGCACGAGAGAGAGAGAAAGAGCACGAAAGAGAGCGAGTGCGAGAAAGAGAGAGCGCAAGAGAGAGAGAGAGAGAGCCCAAGAGAGAGAGAGAGAGCCCCAGCCGCGCGCACGCACACCTTCAGTCATCAAACAACACGAGCGCTGTCTTGATCTTTCCCTCGCGCATATTAATCAAAATCAATTGACACGATGGTGTCAAAAAAATAAAATCTGTGATGACATGTTTTCTGTTTTGTCAAATCTTGTGCGATATCCTAAACTGCAGAGATAATTACACAACACATGCTGTACACGTCTGATTCGCGAACTAATGATTCCTTTGAACCGATTCAATTTAATGAATGGTTTAAACAACTGACCTCTCCAACACTGAATTCACGAGATGTCTGAATTGGTGTATAAAAAAATCTGTAACACTTTACAATAATGTTCTATTTATTAAACTATTTAACTTCATTATTTAACATTTACTATTACTAAACTGCAACATTGTTAATTTCAACATTTAGGCTATAGCCTTCATTGTTGAAATCAAAAGTATTTGTTAACATAGTCAATGCACTGTGAAGTAACATTATCAAACAATGAACAGCTGTGTTTTTATAAACTAAGATTAAAAAAATATAGAAACAAAAGTATTGCTCATGGTAAGTTCATGTTAGTTAATATGTTAACAATACAAACCATATCCTAAAGTTACAAACAAATAATTTACTCTAATTTAAATAATACTCTGATGTTTAAATCATTTAAAATGAGAATGGAAGTGTGCTCACAGGATTTTTGTTTGTAAGAAAAAATTAGATTAGATTTCATATATTGAAGAAAAAAAAATATCGCAATGTCATTTTTTCCCAATATCGTGCAGCCCTAGTATGGAGTACCTCTTCGCGACCCGTTGAAACACACCAATTTGAAAAACTAATGGATGACGAGTTATTTCTTATTGCTAAATTCTGAAAAAACAGAAGTGTTAATTATAGGACCTAAAAACTCTGCATGTAATAACCTGGAACACTGTGTAAGACTTGATGGCTGCTCTGTCAATTCTTCGTCATTAGTTAGGAACCTAGGTGTGCTATTTGATAGCAATCTTTCCTTAGAAAGCCACATTTCTAGCATTTGTAAAATTGCATTTTTCCATCTTAAAAAAAATTCTAAATTACAGCCTATTGCTCTCAATGTCAAATGTAGAAATGTTAATCCATGCATTTATGACCTCAAGTTTAGATTATTGTAATGCTTTATTGGGTGGTTGTTCTGCACGCTTAGTAAACAAACTACAGCTAGTCCAAAATGCAGCAGCAAGAGTTCTTACTAGAACCAGGAAGTATGACCAAATTAGCCTGGTCCTGTCAACACTGCACTGGCTCCCTATCAAACATTGTATAGATTTAAAAATATTGCTTATTACTTATAAAAACTCTGAATGGTTTAGCCCCTCAGTATTTGAATGAGCTCCTTTTACATTATAATCCTCTACGTCCGCTACATTCTCAAAACTCAATTTGAGAACATATTGGAGAACAATTTGAGAACAATTTGGCAATTTGATAATACGTAGAATATCAAAATCAACTGCGGACGGCAGATCCTTTTCCTATTTGGCGCCTAAACTCTGGAAAAAACCTACCTAACATTGTTCAGGAGGCAGACACACTCTTGCAGTTTAAATCTAGATTAAAGGCCCATTTCATTAACCTGGCTTACTTTTAATATCCAAATCCGTTAAAGGATTTTTAGGCTGCATTAATTAGGTAAACCGGAACCGGGGAACCCTTCCCATAACACCCGATGTACTTGCTACATCATTAGAAGAATTGCATCTAAGTCACCCGGATCCAGTACGTATCCAGACCAGATGGTGGATCAGCACCTAGAAAGGACCTCTCTACATCCCTGAAAGACAGCGGAGACCAGGACAACTAGAGCCCCAGATACAGATCCCCTGTACAGACCTTGTCTCAGATGACCACCAGGACAAGACCACAAGAAACAGATGATTCTTCTGCACAATCTGACTTTGCTGCAGCCTGGAATTAAACTGCTGGTTTCGTCTGGTCAGAGGAGAACTGGCCCCCAACTGAGCCTGGTTTCTCCTAAGGTTTTTTCCTTCATTCTGTCACCGATGGAGTTTCAGTTCCTTGTCGCCGTCACCTCTGGCTTGCTTAGTTTGGGTCACTTCATCTACAGCGATATCGTTGACTTGATTGCAAATAAATGCACAGACACTATTTAACTGAACAGAGATGACATCACTGAATTCAATGATGAACTGCCTTTAACTGTCATTTTGCATTATTGACACACTGTTTTCCTAATGAATGTTTTTCAGTTGCTTTGACGCAATGTATTTTGTCTAAGGGTATTTTTGGGGCCTGGAGAAGTTTTGTCATGCCCTGACATTTGTGCTTTTTTCAGTTTCTTATAAATATCTAAATGGGTAAAGTCTAATCTCACTGTAATCAGCACAAACTGGGCTATAATAATATGTGAAATGCATGTATGTACATAATTGTGTTTTGAGAAAAAAAATATTATGCGTGAAAATGACTCAAAATGCGTATCCGCGTTAATCGACTCCAGAGGGTTATTAAAGTGCTATATAAATAAAGGTGACTTGATCGTGTGATATCACTGATCAAATATAAAATGTATACACACTCACACACACACACACCTAATTTATACCCTAAATTCTCTCCATTCTCTTTGGCAGATAAAGGAGGTAGACTGCAAAGAGGCTCTGGACATGATTTGTAATTTAGAGTCTGAGGAAGAGGAAAAGGGAGCTCTCAGCCTTTGTACAGCATTTTTCAAGCGCCAGCTTCTCAGTGGCGATGCTTATTGTGCCTGGTAAGCCTCTTGTTCTAACTCAAAATTGTCAGTTATTGTACATTAGCATGCACTAATTATGTTAAAGTATTTTTATATCTTGATTTTGCATGCTACAGTTTAAAATTTTTCTTAAATTTGTTTAAATTATTTACTTCTGTATTTTTAGTGGCACACTACAGTGTGTCTGATCATGTATTTCTTCTAAGCACATGAACACATTTCATTTACATTAATCTTACTAATTTATGTTAAGATATACACAGCGCACAGCATAAATGAGTACACCCACTCTAATTAAATATAAAATATGTATTTTCTTAAAGGGGTGGTTAATTGCGATTTCAGTTTTTTAATGTTAGTGTGTAATATTGCTTTTAGAGCATGAACAATATCTGCAAAGTTACGAAGCTCAAAGTTCAATGCAAGCTGAGTTCTATTAAGGGGTTCTATTATGCTATTAGTTTTTAATGTTGTTTGAACATAAAAAGATCTGCAAAGTTACAAAGCGCAAACTCCACTTCAAAATGAGATATTTTATTTAACAGAAACCACTTTTTTGGGGGGGTTTTTTGGCATATTTTTCGGGGTTTGTGGGACGAGACCTGGTTGAGCTTCCTTGGAGAAGGCAATGAGTGTTATCACTGTCGGAGACACACTAGCTTTCTCAATGTAGGCAAACTTAGAGTGGTTACAATCATCCGGGTTTAAAACGCATTCAAATTGATTTGGATACAATATTTACACTGAAGCTTGCAGGCGGCTATGGTAAGGGGTATGACATTTCCCAACCAGGCGCCGAGTGGTGCCAAACACAACATTCACTGGCACAGCTAACCAATCAAAGCACATTTCATATTTCAGAATGTGGGCCTTCATTTGTTACAGGAACTATTTGACCCGTTCATGCCAGACTGGGGAGAGGGGTGTTGTAATAATGTAAAATATGTGAAAACTAATGAACCTGACATGACAGTCTGTTCTAGTACACCCCCAAAACTAAATCAAGATTTTGTAAAAGAGGATAATAGGACCCCCTTAAAATTCTGGCAGTTTGATGTCTACGAAAACGGCTAGTAGGGACTACAACAAGTTTCTTCACGGGCTCTTGATGTAACAAACCCCACCTTCATGAAAAGCCAGCAAAGGGGGCGAGGCTATGGAATGATATTCTGGACATTATTCAAAAGGAATTGCAAATTGCATTTGTAATTACGTTTTAAATTTGTGGACGCATAAAATGACCTAATCCAAACGCAAATCGCGCATTACCATTTGCATTTTCGTTTACGCGAACGCACAGAGTCTGACAAATTTAAAATGGAAATGCAAAGTCTATTTGCAATTGTGTTTCCCATATCTTACGAGCTATGAGCCTGTCATATTTAAATAGCAATATAAATTACCACATTTGCTTTTTCACTCTCTCTGCACTGCGCATGTAAACTGCCAAAACTCAAATGGAATTCCTTTTGCATTTGAATTTCTGACGTCTACAGGGAAACCTGGCAATCAAGTGACAGGGTGGGGCCATTTTATTGGGCGTGTTTGCATTGGGAAGTGACATCACTCACAGTCGACGGTAATAAACAATTATTAATAGACGATTTTGGAAGTAAATGGAAGTAATTGGTGAAATTGTGGATGACTTTTTGACACTCACGCAGCAACTTGACTACAGTTCATACGGTACAGATTTCCTTTTACTCAGAAGCCATTTGGTTTTGGACAGGTTAAATGTGTTTGTGGCCTTGACGAACAGGATCATCAGTAATGATGTCTTCGCCAATCTAAGTGAAGTGGCCGGAGTTCTGAAATTTTCGGTTTCTGAGATATTTGGTGTCACTGGGCGGATCATACATGACATGAGTTTAGTATAGTAGGTATTAGTATTTAGGTATAGTTCCTAGGGCAAAAAGTTTCCTGGTACAATTGTTACAAAAGGAAATCTGTACCGTATGAACTGTCGTCAAGTTGCTGCGCGAGTGTCAAAATGTCCTCCACAATTTCACCAATTACTTTCATTTTTCAAAACATTCCGCAAAGTTGTCTATTAATAATTGTTTATTACCGTCGACTGTGAGTGACGTCACTTCCCAATGCAAACACGCCCAATAAAATGGCCCCACCCCATTACTTGATTGACAGGTTTCCGTGTAGACATCGGAAATTCAAATGCAAAAGAGTTTTGGAATTTGAGTTTTGGCAGTTTACATGCGCAGTGCAGAGAGAGTAAAAAAGCAAATGTGGTAATTAATATTGCTATTTACATATGACAGGCTCATAGCTCGTAAGATATGGGAAACACAATTGCAAACGGACTTTGCATTTCCATTTTAAATTTGGCAGACACTGTGCGTTCGCTTAAATGAAAATGCAAACGGTAATGCGTGATTTGCATTTGCGTTTGGATTGTCACATTTTATGCGTCCACAAATTGAAAACGCAATTGCAAATACAATTTGCAATTCCTTTTGAATAATGTCCGGAATATCTTTCCATACGAGGCCATGCTGTGCTGCTTTAAAGAAAAGGAAGAGGAGTTTAGAGGTGTATGTAAAAATCTTTTTATATATGAATTGCGATTCTGTCTTCTAATGATTCTAATGGATTCACAAGTTTCAAAATCCGTATTCTAAACTAAGCAGCAGTTATTAATACTGTTATTTGTGTCCCACTCTCTGCACACGCTCTGCATCGCTCTCTCTCTCTTTCTCTCTCTCTCAATGTCAGTTTCAATTTAGGTGAGATTTATTGGCATGACAAAAACTACATTTGTATTGCCAAAGCAGTTGCAGTTGGGCTGCTTACAAATAATGCACATATGTATTAACAGAAAAAGAAAAGGATAAAAGTAATAGTAATAATAAAAATGTATAAAAGTATTAAGCATGCAGTGCAAAATGAATTAGTGTAAGTGTATACGTTAGAAATAAAATAAAATGAGATAGATGGAAGTATTCGATTTACAGAGGCAAAATATAGCCTACAACTAAGTAATATAATACAGTAATATGGCATAATATAATCTACATGTGCTGGAAACATCAGATAAGGGCAGGTTGAGTGTTTTCTCTTATATCATGGCAGGCAGACACATATTGGAGCAGCAAACACACAGCAGTTTTTGTGTTCTCCTAACAGATATGGCAGTTTTTCCTGGTTTGAAAGAGTTTAAATTTCTGATGGATCTGCTGTATTTTATCATAGAACACTGTTTGAATGTCTGTGTATTTGGAAAATTTTGTTAGGAAATGCAGTTCTGTTTCCAGCCATGAGAAGCATTATGTGTGCATTTGCAATACTCTATTAAAGCTTTAATCAGGATAAAACTGTATAATAAAAGCTAAGAGACGTGACATTCAGCCAAGTATGGTGACCCATACTCAGAATTGGTGCTCTGCATTTCACCCATCCGAAGTGCACACACACAGAGCAGTGAACACACACACACACACACACACACACACACACTGTGAACACACACCCGGAGCAGTGGGCATCCATTTATGCTGCGGCGCCCGGGGAGCAGTTGGGGGTTCGATGCCTTCCTCTAGGGCACCTAAGTCGTGGTATTGAGGGTGGAGAGAGAACTGGTTCATGCACTCCCCCACCCACAATTCCTGCCAGCCCGAGACTCGAAAACTTCCGCCGGGACTCAGTATCGGCATACAAACGGTATTCAGTGACTCAGATTGGCACATCAGATTGGGAAAAAAGGTCAAAATATGCACATCCAAAACATCTTGAAGATCAAAGGGTACATCAAATTATGCAAGAAAGATCTGCACAGTTATTCACCCTTTATTTAGCAGAAGTTAAAACTGTCAACATTTCTGTCAAAGACCTTTGTCAGGTAAACATTTATATTTAGTCATTTAGCAGATGCTTTTATCCAAAGTGATTTACAAATGAGGACAATGAAAGCAACTACAATCAACAAAAGAGCAATGATATGCAAGTGCTATAACAAGTCTCATGTACCTTAACGCAGTACATTGTTAATTTAGTTAACGAAGACGACACCGAAAAATATTTGTTAACAAAAAAATTTTCTGTGACTAAGACAAGACGTTGACGGGCTAAAAATAATATCAAATGCCGAAATTATGATGAAATTTATGCTGTGTCTTTGTTAACTAAACGAGACCTGTTATTTGATGACTACCAGACATTCTAAATGCATCCTATAGGCTATTGTCCTTCAAATGTGCGGAAATCACGCTGATAGAAGTGCTCTTGCGTGCACGCGCACAAACACTCCACTTCCTCATATACAGCAGGCGATCAGTTCTCAGTGCTTAAATACACACACAGCAGTCCACATGATTATGGTGTAGAGTATCTCATGTAAATACAGTCGGTTATGGATTAAATGAATGTGAACAGAAAACAGAAACATGTGATAGTATAAAGTTGCTCCCTTTTCACTTCTGTTAAAGGGATAGTTCACCCAAAAATGAAAATTGTCATAATTTATTCAAGATTTTCCAAATTCAGTCCTTGATTAAAATTTCTCATAAGCTCAATTGATTTGGTCTAAAGAGAGAGAGAGAGAAGAGAGAAGAATTAATGATTATTTTAATTTGAAAACTACATTTAAAATAGCTACCAAAATAAATTTTGGTAACTACAGTTTGGCTAAAACTATTGACTAAAAGTAATGACTAAAAGTTGATAAAAATGCAATGACTTTTCGTCGACTAAAACTAGACTAAAACTATGAAAGACTCAAATGACTAAAATGTGACTAAGATTAAGCATTTTCGTCTCAAGACTTAAGACTAAATAAAAAATGTCTGCCAAAATTAACACTTGACGCAGTAAACGTAGCAAGGTTTTATTATATAATAAAAAAGGAAATAGGTAGAATTGAAAAAGAACAGAGCAAGCTAGTGTTAGAGTCCTTTTTTTGCTTTTGTTAATTGTATAAAAAAAGAAAAACCATACAAAAAAGATTAGAGAAGCTAGTGTTAGATTTGTTTTTTTTGTTTTTTAATTGCTCAATAATGCACACACAGTGTAAAAAAAAAAAGTGTCCATATGACTGTGCAAACTCACTGACTGCACTCACTGATTTTAACAAGAGTTCTCTTGAGTTTGCATGAAAATAATTGAACAATTTTGAACAAATTATGATTATCATTTTATATTGTACATCTTACAGGGAGCTGACACTGTTTTGGAGTAAACTTCTTATACGGCTTGAATCTAAACAGGCCTTTTTGGACCAATGCAGACTGTTAGCACGCCTTTCTGGAAGTGTGTACCATATTCTGCTCCTCATCAAAGTCATTCAGGCTGAGGTTAGAAAGGTTTTAGTTTTTATGTCGATGTGTTTTGGAAATCAAGGCAATGGCATTCATGTGACAGTGACATTTTTGTTTCCTCAGGTTGAGAAAGATGGACTGTCAGTATGCATCGAAATGTGCATTCAAGCACTAAAAATGGGACTCAATGATAACGAGGGCTGCAATATCTCCATCTGCAAAACTATCTCTTGTTTGCTGCCTTTAGACTTGGAAGTAAAACAGGCTTGTCAGCTCACTGAATTCCTGATAAAGCCATCTTTGGATTCTTATTATGCTGTTGAGGCTCTCTTTAATGAGCACGACCAAAAGCTTGAGCTGGATGATCCACCGATTCTAAATTCACTACGCTGTGACCTGTTGTTGGCCTTAAAGACTAAGTGGCCTTTCGATCCAGAGTTCTGGGACTGGAAAACCCTAAAACGTCAATGCCTTGCTTTGATGGATCAGGAGGCAGCAGCTATATTGTCTACTGACAAATTTACTGACAGTGAAGACAATGAAGTCCATGACCTTGATGAGAAATATTTCAGACATGTGCATTTTACACATAGTCCTACTTATGAACTTAGTGAGGTTGAAGAAGAAAGAAAAAAGAAAAAAGAAACCAAGAAGATGAGAGAGAGGGGATTTGTTTCTGCTCGATTCCGCAATTGGCAGGCTTATATGCAGTATTGTGTTTTGTGTGATAAAGAGTTCCTTGGACACAGGATTGTGAAGCATGCATTGAAGCATGTCCAAGATGGGATTTTCCGTTGTCCAATATGTGCTGAGACTTTTGAAACTAGGGCAATTTTAGAGCCTCATGTGGCATCACATGTGAAACAGTCATGTAAGGAGCGCCTTGCTGCAATGGGTGTGAGCAAGAAACGTCCCAGTTCTGACACCAAGTTAACACAAGCTAGCAGTACTTCAAGCAGAGCAGAAGAGCACTACAGCAGGGAAGAGCACTACAACAAAACTGCTGCAGAAGTTAGCCAAGAGACAATTTGCAATAATTTGTATGCTTCAAACGATAGTCCCATCACAAATGTGAAAAGTAAAATTAAGTCGTCATCCCCAAAACAGAACAACCCTATTCGTGATGTTAACAACACTAAACTTTGTTCCTGCCCTGTTACTAGCTGTCAGAAAGTTTTTAAGTACTTCAGGAATTTGGTTGCACATGTTAAGGCCCACAAAAATGAGCGGGAAGCAACACATTTCCTGGAAAAACAGAGCCAGAAGGCTTTGTGCCAATATTGTCACCGCCAGTTTGTTAATGTGACCCACCTTAATGATCACTTACAGATGCATTGTGGTGAGAAGCCATATTTTTGCATTCAGCTTGGATGTAACTGCAGCTTTTCCTCTCATGCTGAGCTTCTGATACACAGAAAAGATCATGCTGAATTTAAGGCACAGTGTGCATATCCAAACTGTGAGAGAATATTCAACGAGACATACTTGCTATATGATCATGAAGCACAGCACTACATGTCATTCTCATGCAAAAGTCATAACTGTGACAAGGTGTTCTACACCCTGTCTGAGCTAAAATTGCATCAGAAAAGACACACAAAGCAGGACCGCTCTGCTATTGATGTTCACTCACCTTCTCAACCAGAATTACCAGCTTCGACTTGTCCTGCCTTTGAGTTGCCTCCTGGCCAAATATCAGAGGTTTCTCAAGAGTCTACCCCAGTAGAAATGAAATGCAAAGTAGAAAACGTAGTAGACACTCATGATTCCACAGAACAACCTAAGCACCTTGTATCAGGAACAGCTCAGTTGACAGCAAGCAAAAGTGATTCCCAAACTAATGCTACTCAGCCTGATGAATCGAAGACATCTCATCGTCTTGGGAGGACAAATCAATCACATCTTGAAGCATGCTTTGTAAAACTGCAGCCTATTCCCATCAAGTGCAATGATTCAATATATGTAAATGCTCTAAAGGATGCTGACTGTGAAACTCAAACACTCTTGAAAGACAAGAAATTGTTTTCTTTCCCACAGAGTCAGCTTGAGCCTTCAACATTGAAGTCATCTACCTTTGTGACAAAAGCCAACAGAGAAGAAGGTCTGACTCATGTGTGTCCATTTGAAACCTGTACACGGAAATACAGCACCTCAAAAAGTTTATCGAGACATGTCAAAAATGTTCATTCAGAGGCCTTTGAGGAGTGGAAGCTGTCAAAGAAGTACAAACGGATTGTGGAAATTGCTGCAAAAAAATCTTCTTCTGAGCACACAGCTGCTAGTTCTCAGAAACCAAAAGGGACAAGCCGTTACAAACAAACTGAACATAATGCATTTCTGGACTCTTCTGCTTTTTCCAATCACGATAGTGTGCACTCTGCAAGTGCAAAGTTTGGAACTCAGCTTGAAAACACTCAAAGTGCAACATCAACAAGCCCGACAGGTCTGATGCAATTACCAATACCTCAGACATGGGAAACACCCTCAATGAAACATTTGGATTCAGTTTTTTCTGTGAATGATCCTTACCACACTACAATTTTATCTGACAACCAACACACAAACCTGTCATACCATTCTGACACAGTCTTAAATTATGCATCTCCCTCTTCTTACGATGAGCTCATCCCCCTTTCTGTGAATGCCCACACACCCTCCAGTGTGATGAACGAAGCCTCAAAATATGTGTCAACCTCTCTTAGAGTACTACATGCACTTAACAGCGATCAGACTTGTGACTTGCCACAGGTTGAGTCAAGTGTCAATCCTGGATTCAGTCAAATTGGACAAAATCATCTCAATGATATTTCCATTAGCACTGGTTTGCTGCAAACAGGATCTTTGTCTGGAGACAATGTCAGCCTATATTTTTCAACTTTGCCTTCCGAGGAAAGTGCTATTTCGGTGCAGCCATTGGCAAATTCAGATGAAGAAATCAGTACTGATAGTACTGATGCCGTATTCTCATCAGATATCAAATGTATTTCAAATCTTTTAAACCCTCAATTTAAAGAATCGGGAGAAGATTTCTTTGGTGCTGCCCCGCTGACTGATGAGAAAAGTCCAGAAGATTTTTGTAATCATGAACTGTCACAGGAAGGAACTGAAGTAATTGCTTCAGATGGCCAAAGCATTTCAGGTTTTGGAGAAACTGGGAAATCCAAAAAAATGAAATCATCTAAGAGAACAAAATGGCCTGCCATAATACAGGATGGAAAAGTTATTTGCTGCAGGTGCTACAGAGAGTTTTCAAGCACAAAGTCACTAGGAGGTCATTTATCAAAACGTTCTCAGTGCAAACCTGTAGATGAAATTGATCTTACTGCTGATTTACCAGTATCATTTCTTGATTTTCTGAATGATCCTGACATTTCAACGGTGCAAATGCCTCTCCCTGCGAATGACGTACAAGAGCCCAATCACAAATCCTGCATCTATGCACCATTAGAATCAAATATCTTTAATGGGAACTCTTTAACAAGTGTACAGAGCACAGACAACCTTCAGAACACTAATATATCCTCTCAAGACCCCTCTGAAATGACTAGAAATTACAATTCCCTCCATCCACCTGTTACAAACACAGGCAGAGAAATCAAAACTGAAGTTGAATTCACCCCTGCAAATACTGGTGAAGATGGCAAAATTATAGAAATTGAAAGGGCACTACAACGTCTTGATTTAGTTGACATACATAGTCAAGACAAATGTGTATCTGAGAGCACTAACCTGCGTGATCTAAGCTCTGAAGCTGTCACTAGAAATGATCAGTTTCACACAAATAAAGACCCTGTTCAAAACGAGCAGAAATGTATTTTAAAGCCCTTTAGATGTAAAGAAGGCTGTGTTTATGGAGCAATGACTAAAGAAGCTTTATTTAAACACCTTAGCCGTGTACATGATTACAGTGAGGAAAGGATAAATGAAATGAAGAAAAACCCTGACAAATTAGCTCCTTACAACTGTCATCTATGTTCCAAGACATTTACCAGAACCACAGGCCTTAAAATTCACTACAAAAATGTCCACCATTTTTCAAGAGAGGAATTGTCTGGCTTGAAAATCGGTCTTGGTTATAGAAAGAAAATGATCAGAAAATCAACAGAAAATGTGTCAGCAAATGTGCATACCAGTGTCATCATCGACCAGGGAAAAGACTCCCTGCCAGAACAGTCTCAATCCCAAATCAGTACAAATTTGACAGTTACATCTGTTGATTCCAATGTTAAAGGAAAAGCCAGCACCACTGCCAAAAGAAAAAATAAATGCCCCACTCAAATCTCTGGTACAGTTGCCATCACTGACACCTCCAGGACTGTGGAAGCATCACAGAAAAATGTGGTAAATCTTGATGGACTTTCAGCTACAAATATAAAACTAGAAAGTCCCTCTCTGACTGAAGAGAATCGTGTTATTGAATTCAATGAGCCAGGTATATTTGCAGTGCAAGAGCTGAGTGGTGGAAGTCCGTATCTCTTTGACACACTTAATGCTCCAGACAAAAGAACAGAATATTCAACTGCACAATCTAACAGAGAAACTGAGACAAATTCAAATGTGATGGTTGATCTTAAAGAAAAAGCTAAAATGCCAGGTGACGATATTGAGTTTTGTGATTCAAGTGACGCACAAATTATGTACCGGCCATACCGATGCGTGCATGAAGGATGTGTGGCTGCCTTTTCAATCCAACAAAATCTTATTCTCCATTACAGGGCTATGCATCAATCAGAATGTGATGACAAAAAGAGGGCTAAAGAAACTAATGGAGTTGTCCAAGTGCAGGAATACAGATGCCAAGTCAAACAATGCTCAAAAGTAGTGTCGAAAGTGACCAGTTTGTTGAAACACTATCTTTTTCTCCATAGATGCACATTGGAAAAGGCAAGTGCATTGTTATCCGGTGTTGAGGTAGGCACGTTTCAGTGTGACCAATCAAAATGTTCTGCTCACTTCACGTGTCATTTGAAGTACATTGATCATATCAAAAATGACCACAAAGCAATAAAGGTTTCAGCAGATGGGGACTTTGAGAGCGTGGAACTCACATTCAGATGTCAGTTCGAAGGTTGTGACAGGGTATATACAACCAAGTCAAACCTTCTTCGACACCTTATGAAGAAACATGATGCTACTTTTGAAACTATGAAACAGAAACAAGAAAATAGGTTTGGGGATGATGTTCAAGCAAAAACGTTAAGTGCAGGTTCAAACAATGGAAAAGAGAATATTGCAAATAACAAGATAAAAATGAAGAGGAATAATTCAAAAAAGAAAGAGAACAAGGCCCAGAACCATCGGATGATGGTAGAAAAGCCTGCTCTTAAATCCACAGATGAAGCATCTGCCTTGTGCAATGAAAGACTTGCTTTACAGTATCCGTGCATGATTGAGAGTTGTGATTCAGTAATGAGTGCTGAGCACAATATAATAAAACATTACACCACTCATGGTCTCACAGAGCGATATATTGAGGATCGGAGAAGCCAGTTCATATTTTGCAAGAAAAGCAATGAGATGCCCAAAGAAGATGAAACCTCAACAAATGTTGAGGTTGCGGAAACAGGCTTTGATGGAGATGAAACAGAGAATTTAAAGGTCAGTTCTCAAGATGTAGGCCCAGAGCCTGCAACAGAGGTTGTAGTTAATGAAGGATTCGTTTCCACAACCATGCCAGTAGTCAAACGGAAAAGGGGTCGTCCACGGAAGTCAGAATGTAGAAACAAAATCAGTGTCGAGAGAAAACAAAGTCTTCGGAACTGCTCTGCTGAGCATGTTAAATGTTTGCTGAAAGTCTCAGAATCCATATTGAACTCATCAAACTCTCAAGGGAACCATGTAGATAATGAAGTTGCACTAAAACTTTATAAGCCTTCAGGGTTTGAGACATCCGTCCTGAAGTTCAGTGAAGACTCTCTATCCAACTCATCAAAACGACAGCGAACACTTCAACCAGTCATCCCAGAGAGAGATCAAATCCAATGCATTGTTAATTTCAGAAATCCACTAAAAATTGAGACTGTCGAGAATGTTAAAATTGTTATGTATGAAAACCTATCCACTTCTTCTGAACTTATGCTAAGGCAACTTCAAGATATGCAGCCTATGGTGATCCTGACAAAGGGGCTGCACAGTTGATGGTTAGATATATATTAATCAAGGCCTTGTTCTCAGGACCACATACTGTGTCACATGCAGCTGTCAGGTGCATCCATTTACACTCTTGCATTTATAGTAGTTCCAACACCTTGTTTGTTAATGGATTTTGATTAGTGCTTTAAAAGAACAATAGAGAAAACTTTTGTACAATATTTAACATTTTGATGTACCATTATAATGTTTGTGTTAAAATACCATTTTGTATTTCTGAAATTGTCTGATAAAAATTAGATGGAAACATTTTTAAAAATGTACACTTTTATGTAGGATGAAAAAGTTACGATATATCCCTGTGGGATTGTATTCTTTTTTCATTTTTGCTGTTGTTGTTGTTTTTGAAAGTATTTATTTTTAGCTTAAACGTTAGCGTGTCAATGTACTTGTCTTCCACCTAACATTCAATTTAAGTAAACTGAATGCTCAGTGTAAATTGTGGCATCCACATGAGGTGTTGGATTGTGGTGTTTGCAGTTATGAGGTTCTTTTCACCAGAATTCAAGAATGAGGTGAAATGTTTGTGAACATTCAATATAGTACAGAAATGAAGGACAAAGTACAGACTTGGGGGGTTGGGGGAATAAAGATATTAAAAGAATTTACAGGTTTTTGTGTGTTTGTCTAATTTTACAAAAAAAAAAAAAAAAAAATCGCTCTAAGGATGGACTTGGAAGCAACTAACAAGACACAAATCAAACTTAGTGGCAGAATCAATGAAGAAAAATAAATGCAGCTGCTCTGATATCACAGACACTGCTATGGCACATCAGGATTACTCTAGTCTATCTTGAGTACACCTCAACAAGGTCAGTCACTTCTCAGCGTAGTGGTGGATTGAGGATCAGGTGCTCCATTCTGAAAAGAACAAAATGTGGTAAAACTTTCTATGAAGCCTGTATTTATAAAGCATTATAAGGGAATCATTAATGCATTTTAATGTACACTTAATACCTTCTAAACAGTATCATAGTATGTTATATAATCTTATAATACTTGCACTTACAACTTTTAAGAGTGTGATGATTTATATCGCACACAATAAAAATCATATATATATTTAAGCTATGTTATATATCCCATAGTTTCATGTTTTACTTTCTTGAATTTTTTTTTTACTTCAGATCTGGCCAGTATCTTACATCTTATAAGTGGTCTTTAACTACTTAAAGTATAAATATCTAAAAAGCATAATAACGTAGTAGTAATATTTATAAGTGGTCGTTGTCTGCCTTAAGTAAAGTGACACGAGTCGTCTTATTTTTAAACTGCCAGAATGTATAATGAAGTGATTATAAGCAGGCAACATCAAAGTTATTTGGAAAAGTACAAAGAAACAATATATTCCAAATGCAAATATATATTTTTGAGGTGCACAAAAATTTAGTACTTTACAGTCTGGTTAACCACATTCATCTACAGGGTTTCTTGCAGGATTTTTTTGTCACTGTCTTTTTGTGATTGTTGGGTTTTTTTTGGTGCCATGTGCTCACACCTGTTTATTTTCTGACCCCACCCATCTTGTTGCATCATTATTGTTTTAGTTGCCACACCTGTGTCTCCCTCGTAGGTTCCCTATTTATTCTCCTTGTGTCTGTAATCCTGTGCTGATCTGTTGTTTTCCATCGTGGTATGTCTGTTTATAGTACAGTTTCTAGTCTGCCTGTTTGTCCCACTCAGGTTGTTTTTGTTAGTTTTGTTTCATTTTTTGTATTAAAAGGATCATTCTGCCTGCATTTGAGTCTTCGCCTCTTTCGCACTGTAACATTTTTACTCTCAAATTTAAGATCTTTTTAAAGACCTGCAATGATAAAATTAATACCATATGAGCAGGGTTAGGGCAATGTCTATAGTACCAAATTAAACCATAAAGTTATTGTAAAAAGCATAATTTACAGTTCAGATACAAGTTTTCACAAAATTATAAACTTCACATTTCACATGGTCTTTAAACCATTCTTAAGAAAATGGATGAGTAAAAAATATTATATTAATTTAAACAATTATCAATAAATCATTATATTAAATACATTAGGGGTGTGCGATATTCACAATATATATATCGCTATTCTGGGATTTCATCTATAACTATAAGCCGACTATAATTTGCCGTGTGTGTTATTGTGCTGGTATCTTAAGGACTACCGTAGACAGCTGACCCTGATTTTAATTTTATTTTATATTCTTCATATTCTCTGTGGTAAGTTCACAGCAGTAATAGAAATTATAAATTTTCATCCCATTTTTATGGGCAATTTGACCTTTAAGCAATATTTTCTACAGGTGTGTACCATCTTTTGTCAAATTTTTGTATTTGGTTTGTTACCAAGAAAATGTAATCAGTATCAACTAAATGTATCTTTTCAATGCAGAGGAAACACAGAAGCTGCATTAAAAGTGTCTAGATGCATTTACACACTCTTTAATGCAACTTAAGGACATAAAATACTTTAACCTGCATTTACAAATGTATACATTTTTGGATATTTTAAACATAAAACATTGAAAACTGATGTTTGAAATTATTTTCAAAATGAAAAGGTACATTAAATGTGAAGCATCAGCAAGTCGCTGTTAATAAGTGAGTCATTGCGTTTGAACCAAATCATTTAAACGGTTGATTCATTCAAAAAAAAAAAAAAAAAAACTGTGTCGTGTTACTTCAGAGACCCAAAACAGCAGCAGTGTTTAAAAATATTTTTTTGTTGGACAAATAGGGCAAAAACAGGAAATATAGTGTCTAAAACGTAAGTCTCTTAACTACTTGTTTATGTAACCATTGTATAAAATCGTACCCATTTGGTAAATTAGCCAGTGAGAAATAACTTTTAAGTAGGGTCCAGTGACATTTCGATACTTTTAAAATGGTACCAGTGCCTAAACCGATACAAAAAAATAAATAAATAAATAATAAAGAGCCAAAAAAATAAATAAAATAATAACTATGGAAAAAATTAAGGAACATTATAAATATTTAAAATAAATCCATACCTTTCACCTTGGATGCTCTCATTTCCCAAGTTGTGCTTCCCTTACTCTAAGGCTAATAAATGTATTTCACAATCTGGGTCATTATTTAATACAAAACCACACAATGTTTCTACTGTCAATCACTGATATTTAGTTAAAATGAGTGCTGTCTGTCACTGTCTTTAAGCAGTCGTGAATTACTGTACTATGGTCCTTCTTTATAAAGTAGCAACAATGTCATTTGTAAAGTACAGTACTGTGCAAAAGTCTTAGGCCCATTCGTATTTTCACCCCAAAAAAGGGTTTTAAGCCAGTTATTTATGTCTTTTGCTGTTGTGTGTCAGTAGGAATTAGTTTGCCATTAATTTTAATAATAATCTAGTGCGATTTTGAATTCACAAGCAGTCTGACAACGGCAAAATGAATGTCAGGAAATGTAAACTGATATTTTCTACTGAAACACCTCAGCAAAATATATAAATTACTGACCGAACACCATTATTTTGGGTGAAAATACTAACGCGACTAAGACTTCTGCACAGTAGTGTATGTATAAAGTACGTATGATTAAATTAAGTATATTTAAATAAGTACAATTTAAGTACGCGTTCGTTCATATGTGTTAAGGGCTTGATTGTCGCTGGATGAAACAGCTATGTGTGATTAGCGGTGAACAGCGAAAACTTTACAGTAGATGGGAAACCGATTGCTCCCTCGTGACCTTTTGTATACTGTATTTATGACAAAGAACGGCACAGATACAGATATTATCTATCGATCAACACCAGGGGCGCCGCACAAGATCCCGGGCCCTATGCAAAGGCAGTACTAATGGGCCCCCTCCCCTTGAAAATATATATTCCAGACTTTTCAAGGGCCCTCTCTTCCTTTGGGGCCCTGGTAATCAGTGCTGGTTTTACCCCCAGTCCAGCGCCCCTGATCAACACACTGCTTGTGTCCTCGGTTTCTGTTTAAGTGCGCTTGCGCTGCTCCGTTCGCAGTCTGCAGATTGAAGAGCGCACTGAAAGATGGAGAGGAGACCGGTCTGATGCCTTTTTCATATGAAATTTAAGGGGACTTACTCTGAGGCGATCGCAAATTTGTATACAGTTTTTTGGAGCTAAAAGCTATAGCCCCGCTAAAAAAGCCTAGCGACGCCCCTACTTCTTGTGTACATTTCGGAGAACCAGGACAAACATTTCAATTGATCGCTCAGCCATTTATGAGGCACCGAAATGAGGCACCAAAATCTGCGTCCTTTTCTGTTCGGTCAGAGCCTGTCTATGGAGGGCCTTCCCACTCCCTATTAAGTCCTATTGTACCGAATTTTGGTTGAAGTACCACCAGAGTTCCACTGGGGGCGATCACCATGAGTGCAAAGTGAATGGGAGTCTATGGGGCTAGACGGCTAAATTTGTCCCTTCCACCCGATTGCAGTTGAGAAATCTCAGATCTGATTGTAGGTTTTGCAAGTTCAACATGGGTTATAGGTCAAAAGCTGAATGAACGAGTACTTCTGTCCTTTCGATTTCTTACAGGTTGAGTTGTTGTTGACTAAAAAAAATCTAACACCCAGCAATGTGTAGTTTCTTTGCATCTCCTTTCGAATACAACATTCAAATTACTAGAAAAAAAATTATATCTTGAGAAAAGTGGATTTTGAGGGCCATTGACCTCCATTCATTCTGCACTTGTCCTGTGAGCGCCCCCCCTTATGGAATCAGAGTGGAACTACAACCAGTCCACAAGTCGGAAGTGTAGTGAGAGTGAAACTTCACACCATATTAGACATTCTCTGGTTAGGTGCATACCGGTTCCATACCCAACCCTACTTTTAACAAATATATTTTTTGATAAATGAACCCAACACTGGCTATGGTCGGAGACAATTTAAAAGAGACTTGCCACTTCCTCCATCCTCAATACAACTATATAAGGAAAACCCATAACGGCTGGACAACCAACCCGGCCCACATCCAAGTGTGAAGTCACAGACCACGCCCATGTCAAAATACGTCACATTCTTATTCATTTTGAAACAGGAAGAAGCATCGATAAGATGATATGTATTGTTTGTCATCCGCTAAAAAAGAAGCTGTTTGCCGTGTCGGTAAGTAAAAAAAAAAACAATCTTTGGTCTTTACTAACACTCAAAACGTTGAGAACTTTAAGAATGTGTGTGTCGTTTGTATGCATGTGCATAAACGACAGTAAGTACTTTTTAATTTCAACTTCACACAGGCACGTCATTGTTTAGATTGCAACAATTATACTTGTGTGTGGGGGGGGGGGGGGGATGAGTGCTTTTATGTTGGGGGGGGGTCCATCTATGAACACATGTATGTATGCATGTATACATGTGTAGATAGACAGATAGATACATAGAAGGCACAAGTCTTACAACATAAAATCAATTATGAATTAATGTGCAAGATTTTTTTATACCCTGCCCCCCACACATAACACTTATCTCATCCACCCAGACACACACACTTCATCCCTCTCATACATATGTACTTACCTGGCCCACCCACCATTACACACACACAAAACACTCACATACATATGACTTCTTTAATTATGATATACCCTGATCATAGTACCCATGCACAGTAACTTGGTTGGGCAACCACATTTCACTAGGTCTTGTTGGATAACTCAGTGTATGTCACAAATTATCTTTGTATTCTTCTATATTAACAGAAAGATCACAATGTTTGTTTGTCATGTTTCAAAGCATTCTACACATTTCAGTCCAAGCCTGATGCAGGGCAGTTCTCCCAGTTTCACCAGTAAAGAAAAATACTTGGAGGAGCATGGAGGTATGGTGAGAGCCTTTCTTTAGATATTGATTGATTTTTGTGGTTTAAAATCATAAATATGTTTATGTAGAATGATGAGGTAAATAATTTTTTTTTTTTATCAAAAACTACATGGAGGGAGGTTATATTAAAGCAAGGAATCTCTCTGTGTAGTCTAAATATGTGTGTGTGTGTACTGCATGTCAAGAACTGTTTATCTGATCATTCAGATGTTCATTCAGCTGCTCAGACTTTATAATATTTGGAGCATACCTTTTGTTAAACAGTCCAATTTTAAAATGTTTGTATAATATTTTTGCTATTTAAAATAAAAATGTTCTATATTTCTATTAAAATGAAATTTACTCCTGTGATTTCAAAGGTGACTTACTCCAGTCACGATACTTCAGAAATCATTCTAATATGCTGATTTGATGCTCAAAAAAACATTTTATTATTATTATGTTAATACACTGAAGACTGGAGTAATAATGCAGCAAATTCAGCTTTGATCACTGAATATCACGGAATAAACTGCATTTTAAAATACATTCAAATAGAAAGCAGTTATTTTAAGTTGTAAAAATATTTCACATTACTGTTTTTGCTGTTTTTTTTTTCCCCATCAAATAAATGCTGGCTTGGTGAGCAGAAGATACTTCAAAAAGTAATACAAAATTTTTTGACTGGTGGTGTACATTATTTTTTTTTTGTAAAATTGTACATGTAATTATTTTTTGTTAAATAGTAAATATAAAAATACCCAATGAAACAATGGATTCCTTTTTCATTCATCTTAAAGTATGTGGAGGACCTGGACATGTTTCATATGTTGTAATGAACAAGGCCTGAAGGTCAATGTCATGTTACTTAAATAATCTATCAATGCAATCTTTATTCAGCCTAAGTATGTGTAGCCTACTGCATATGGGGAACTGTTGATTCTGTCATTCAAATGTTAACACTTTTATGATAAGTGGAATACATTTTTAGAAAATTAAATGACAATTATACAATACCAACTTTTACAATAATTTTGCATACTTTTACAATACCAAAATCTAACTGTCCCCTTTAAATTAGATGCATTTCAATTTTGAGTAGGTCAAAATCGATCTTAATAAATGTGAATTTATCTCATTAAATTAACAAGATAAGGTTTAAAAGTTTGAATTAACAATTAGCCTACTTTAATCAACAAGCGTTTTGAGGGATGTTATGATGATGAAATCAGCTCCGTATATTAGACAAATTAAATATATATTAGAGTTAAGTTTTGCCATTTTAGCCTAGACATCTTTAAGATGACAAAAATAAGAAAACGTGTATTAGTAAAACGAAGAACAATATCATTTTATTTAGATCCTCTAAACTTCCACAAATTGCTTCAACATACTTCCGGGTTTCCCCTCTATGGGAATGGGGAAATCACATGAGGTGATGTATTTGATATGGGCGTGGCTTTTGCTTATGTCACACTCAGACATGGGAGGGGTTGTGTTGGGGATGGGCGTGACTTCTGACATCCCATTTGGATGTCCACCGCAGGATGCAGCGAGCCCAAGCCCTACCATAGACAGTAAAAGAGATGGACACAGTTACCCCATTGAATTCAATGGAGACATGTGAAGTTAATTAGACACGCACTTCCTGGGGGTCGGGTGTAGCAGATCTAACTCGAATCAGACAAACTAAAGAGTCAATTATGGCTGTGGTTGAAACACGAGCCGAATTCCCCAGTAAGGAAACAAGGTCATAAATCAGTTCTAGTTCCACAAGTCCCAAGCAAGATAACCAACCAACCAACTTTTTCACAGAACAGCTTTCAACATTAACACCACTAGAACAATTATTGACAATTTCAATTCGGAGAAGAGATTGTAAAATTTGTTGTTCGTAATTGAAATGCAATGCTGGACGCAATGCAGCGCAATCCTTAAACACTTCCCCCACCTAGCAGAACCAGACTGAAATTCCTAAGGGGGCCTTTTAACCTCTGGTCTCCACAGACCATCCCTATGTCAGAGAATGACCAGAAACAGTCTTTTCTACATATACAGTATTGTTCAAAATAATAGCAGTACAATGTGACTAACCAGAATAATCAAGGTTTTTAGTATATTTTTTTATTGCTACGTGGCAAACAAGTTACCAGTAGGTTCAGTAGATTGTCAGAAAACAAACAAGACCCAGCATTCATGATATGCACGCTCTTAAGGCTGTGCAATTGGGCAATTAGTTGAAAGGGGAGTGTTCAAAAAAATAGCAGTGTCTACCTTTGACTGTACAAACTCAAAACTATTTTGTACAAACATTTTTTTTTCTGGGATTTAGCAATCCTGTGAATCACTAAACTAATATTTAGTTGTATGACCACAGTTTTTTAAAACTGCTTGACATCTGTGTGGCATGGAGTCAACCAACTTGTGGCACCTCTCAGCTGTTATTCCACTCCATGATTCTTTAACAACATTCCACAATTCATTCACATTTCTTGGTTTTGCTTCAGAAACAGCATTTTTGCTGTTCTCAATTGGATTAAGGTCTGGAGATTGGGCTGGCCACTCCATAACATTAATTTTGTTGGTTTGGAACCAAGACTTTGCCCGTTTACTAGTGTGTTTTGGGTCATTGTCTTGTTGAAACAACCATTTCAAGGGCATGTCCTCTTCAGCATAGGGCAACATGACCTCTTCAAGTATTTTAACATATGCAAACTGATCCATGATCCCTGGTATGCGATAAATAGGCCCAACACTATAGTAGGAGAAACATGCCCATATCATGATGCTTGCACCTCCATGCTTCACTGTCTTCACTGTGTACTGTGGCTTGAATTCAGAGTTTGGGGGTCGTCTCACAAACTGCCTGTGGCCCTTGGACCCAAAAAGAACAATTTTACTCTCATCAGTCCACAAAATGTTCCTCCATTTCTCTTTAGGCCAGTTGATGTGTTCTTTGGCAAATTGTAACCTCTTCTGCACATGCCTTTTTTTTAACAGAGGGACTTTGCGGGGGATTCTTGAAAATAGATTAGCTTCACACAGACGTCTTCTAACTGTCACAGTACTTACAGGTAACTCCAGACTGTCTTTGATCATCCTGGAGGTGATCATTGGCTGAGCCTTTGCCATTCTGGTTATTCTTCTATCCATTTTGATGGTTGTCTTCCGTTTTCTTCCACGTCTCTCTGGTTTTGCTCTCCATTTTAAGGCATTGGAGATCATTTTAGCTGAACAGCCTATCATTTTTTGCACCTCTTTATAGGTTTTCCCCTCTCTAATCAACTTTTTAATCAAAGTACGCTGTTCTTCTGAACAATGTCTTGAACGACCCATTTTCCTCAGCTTTCAAATGCATGTTCAACAAGTGTTGGCTTCATCCTTAAATAGGGGCCACCTGATTCACACCTGTTTCTTCACAAAATTGATGACCTCAGTGATTGAATGCCACACTGCTATTTTTTTGAACACACCCCTTTCAACTAATTCAACTAATTGCCCAATTGCACAGCCTTAAGAGCGTGCAAATCATGAATGCTGGGTCTCATTTGT
This sequence comes from Carassius gibelio, assembly GCF_023724105.1. Classification (NCBI taxonomy): domain Eukaryota; kingdom Metazoa; phylum Chordata; class Actinopteri; order Cypriniformes; family Cyprinidae; genus Carassius; species Carassius gibelio. The sequence continues at coordinate 2,309,281 of NC_068412.1, read as the reverse complement.
TTTCTGAGACTCTACTGAACCTACTGGTAACTTGTTTGCCACGTAGCAATAAAAAAATATACGAAAAACCTTGATTATTCTGGTTAGTCACATTGTACTGCTATTATTTTGAACAATACTGTATATGGACCAAGATGAACTCAAAAAGGACTTATAAATGAATATCAGTCCATCGCTTCACTCCATATTCATTTGTGTGTAACCCACACATTTGACTATCATGTTATAATCACTTATTGTGTATGTCTTTAACTATTGGATAGCTTAAAGCTACATATCCATGTTTAGTGTGTACATGTTCGAATCTGTTAGCTTGAAACAGTCATGACCATCAGTTATTTGTCAAATGTATCATATTCTTGTTATAGGAATCATGTCCAAAATTAGATCCTGCAAGAGCGGGAAAATTCGAACCATGTGCTTGATAAGATAACATATGATTTATGAGACCCCCGAGCCAAGACAATATCTGATTGGTCAAGACAACATTTGAGGTGTGGCCAACAGGCCAGTATGTATAATCAAGTGAAACATTATGAAGTTTCAATAACAGTATACAATTTCTATACCACTCAAAAGCTTGATGTAAATAATATGTGTCAAATAGAGATAACTCTAACAAATGTAACAAATGTAAAAACAATGCAGTTCTTTCAATTTATTCCCCCTAAAAAAAACTGAAAAATATTCTCAGCTCTTTTCAACATTAATAATAATAATAATAATAATAATAATAATAATAATAATAATAATAATGATGATGATGATGATAAATGTTTTTTTTTTTTTTTTTGGTAGAAAATAAGATTGTTAAAAGGATTTCTGAAGGATTGTGTGACTGGAGTAAGGATGCCTAAAAATTAGTTTGAAAGTCAGCTTTGATTGTTCCTAATAAACTGTTTAACTGCTCCCCCAAGTGGTTATTAAATTATGTTGTGGGATAATTAAATATATTCTTAATAAACTACAAACATAAAATTATATACTTTTATTTTGTTCTCACATTCTTTCTTGTAAGTCCTCCCTAACAGTGGCACAGTTCAATGAGAGGCTCATTATGCAGCTCATTATGCAGGCCTTTGTCTTCTCAGGTGTAAATCACAATGACATTCATGATAGTTGACGCCTACTCGCATATGACTTTTACCAACAAAAAGTGTCTTAGAAAATTTAAATCAATATATTGGTTTCTGTGAATGAGTAAACAAGATGATTTTCACATAATTTAGAAAGAAAAATTCTAGGCTACAAGCTCCAGTTCTTAACAATCCCGGGAACCAATGTTATGTATGTGTTTTATGGCCTTATTCAAGTGATTTAACATTTTTAGTTTTTCACTAACATTTTTTTTCTCAAAAATACAATCATCATGTACATACATGCATTTCACATATTATTATAGCCCAGTTTGTGCTGATTACAGTGATATTAGACTTTACCCATTTAGATATTTATAAGAAATGGAAAAAAGCACAAATATCAGGGCATGACAAAACTTCTCCAGGCCCCAAAAAATACCCTTAGACTCCAGAGGGTTAAATACTTAGGACACCATAAAATCTTGCTTTTAGTTTTTAGCTATGCATTTAGCTTCTGCTATTAGTCATGCCTTTAGTCTTCTCCGTGTGCTGCAACCTTGTGGTGGAGAGGCTTGCGTGCTTCTATGATCCTGAGAGCTATGCTGGAGGGAGCCTATGGCTCCTCGTAGGTTCAATCATACGAGACTGGTCTTTGGTGAGGAGTGAGACGAAAGGCAGCACCTGGCCCTCCGGGTTGGGGGTTGGGCGTGTAAAAAACTTACTGTTACAGAAACTACAATGAGCAATACTACTTACATCAGGCCCATAGTAGGCCCTGGTCACCCAAACTCTTCGGATGGCAGTATGACCACCCCTGATGAAATCCGAAGAGAAGTCAGGAGTGCGAAAGGGGGCCTACTAGGACCTAAAACCAAGGTCCGCATTGGAACATGGAATGTCTGTACCATGTGGGAGACCACCAAGACAGCACAAGTACTCAGTGAGATGAAAAGGTACCACCTGGACATCTTGGGGATAAGTGAGAGTCACTGGATCGGCTCTGGTTGTCAAGTCCTGCATGAAGGGTCGGTTATCCTCCATTCTGGTCACGAGAACACCCATACACATGGTGTAGCCATTCTAATCTCCAAGGAGAAGGCCAAAACCCTGCTAGAGTGGGAACCAGTAAGTGAAAGACTGATCCGAATACGCCTCAACTCAAAGTTCTGTAAACTCACCATATTACAGTGCTATGCACAAACCAACAAGGCTGAAGAGGAGGTCAAAAAAGAATGGTATGAACAACTGCAAATGGTGGTTTCCAAAGTACCCCAACACGACGTTCTTCTCCTAACTGGTGACATGAATGCCAAAGTGGGAACCAACAACTTCAACTACGAGAGAGCAATGGGCAGACATGGATGTGGCGACAGAAACAACAATGGTGAACGCCTTGTTGATTTCTGCATGAGTAATAATCTGGTCATCGGCAGCACCATCTTTCCACACAAAAACATTCATAAGCTCACAAGGCAGTCTCCTGATGGTAGGACCATCAACCAAATCGACCACATCATCATTAATGGTAAATGGCGCAGGTCACTGCAAGATGTTAGAGCCTACCGAGGTGCAGATGGCCTATAGTGACCACTACCTAATTGCTGCCACTATTAAACTCAAGTTGAAGAAGTTAATCCCACAAGGCCATCGGCAGATGAAACTGGACATTGCAAAACTCCAACATCCAAAGAAAATCAAGGAGTTTGTGTTGGAATTCAGAAACCGCTTCAGCACACTAGAGGCTTCCTGTGAAATAGAAGAACCCAGCAAATGGAATGCTATCAAAACCATATATTCTGAAACAGCACAAAAAGTCCTGGGCTTCAAACAGAAAGGGGCCAAAGTATGGATATCCGCTAACACTTGGCTGAAAATCGAAGAGAGGAAAGAGCTGAAGGCAAAGATGCTGAACACCAAGTCCCAACGACTCCTCGAGAAAACCAAGATGTCATATAAAAACAAGGACAGAGAGGTGAAGAGGAGTGCTAAAAAAAAAAAAAGACAAAAGGGTCTTTGTTGGACACCTGGCAAGTGAAGCTGAGAAAGCTGCAGCCTATGGAAATCTGGGCACAGTGTACTAAATCACAAAGCGACTCTGCGGCAGATTGCCAAACCAAACTACCCATGTTATGGACAAGAATGGCAACATCTGTACATCAGAGAGTGAACAAACAGCCAGATGGGTTCAACACTTCCAGGAAGTACTCAACCTCCCTGAGCCCGAACAACCAGCCAATATCACAACAACAGAGGATATCCTGGAAATCAACACCAACCCCCCTGACTCTGCTGAAGTTAAAGCTGCCATTCAAACCCTGAAAAGTGGCAAGGCATGTGGCATAGATGCTATTCATGCCGAGATGCTTAAGGTTGACATTCTAACATCAACAAGAGTGCTGACGGACCTATTCCAAACATCTGGAACAGTAACACGATCCCTGAAGATTGGTCCAAAGGCCTCATTGTCAAAATCCCCAAGAAAGGCAACATGAAGAACTGTGACAACTGGCGTGGAATTACTCTTCTGTCTATCCCAAGCAAGGTGTTCTGCAGAGTCCTTCTCAATCGCATGGAGACAGCCATTGACACCAGAATTAGGCAGGAGCAAGCAGGCTTCAGGAAGGGAAGAGGATGTATGGACCAGATATTTGCTTTGCATAACATCATAGAGCAGTGCTTGGAATGGAATACACCCCTCTACATCAACTTCGTGGACTTCAGGAAGGCCTTCGACAGTGTCCATCGACACACCCTCTGGAAGATACTGCAATCCTATGGAATAACATCAAAGATCATCTCAATCATAAAAACATTCTATGAACATTTTAAGTGTAGTGTCATTATGGGAAATCACCTCTCTGAGTGGTTTCCTGTGCAGTCCGGAGTGAGACAAGGGTGCATCATCTCCCCATCCTCTTCCTGGTCACCATAGACTGGATCACAACCAACACCGTAGCAGACAGACCCAGAGGCATCCAGTGGACTCTGCTCTCCCAGCTGGAAGATCTTGACTTCGCTGACGATCTTGCTCTCCTATCAACCAACCAGTACAACATGCAGGCTAAAACTGATAGGCTGAACAACTTTGCCAGACAAGTTGGGCTCAGTATTAACACCTCCAAAAAAGTGATGTGTGTCAACTCCATTCCCACAACACCCATCCTTGTTAATGAGGAACCACTTGAGTTTGTGGAAAATTTCACCTATCTGGGCAGTCTCATTAGTAAGGACAGTGGGGCATCTAAAGATATTAAAGCAAGGCTGGGAAAGGCTCAGGGTGCCTTCTCCCAACTCCGGGGTGGTGATGGCGCAGTGGATAAGACGCATGCCATTGGTTGGAGAGACCTGGGTTCGAATCCACTGTGAGACACCAATGTGTCCCTGAGCAAGACACTTAACCTCTAGTTGCTCCAGAGGCGTGCGACCTCTGACATATATAGCAATTGTAAGTCGCTTTGGATAAAAGTGTCAGCTAAATGAATGAAAGAAATGTCAGAGAGCTGGCCAGTTATTAAAACTGACATGAGGAGAATGGAAGTGTTCCATAATGGATGCCTCTGACGAATATGCCAGATTTTTTGGCCTAATAAGATCTCCAACAATGAACTGTACAAGAAAACGGGAAGCTGGAGTATCACCAAGGAGATTATACGAAGACGCTTGAGCTGGCTAAGACATGTGTTAAGGATGGAGCAGGACAGCATCACAAAAGTCGCCCTAAAATGGACACCACCTGGTAAAAGAAAACCAGGGAGACCCAAAACCACCTGGCGCAGAACTGTGACACAAGAGCTGGAACAGATGAACCTGTCATGGGGAGAGGCCCAACATGCTGCCAGGGACCGAATACAATGAAGAGTGCTCATTGAAGCCTTATGTCCAATAGGGGATGAAGAGAAATGATGATGATTAGTCATGCCTGCTTTTAGTTTGCTTTTAGCTTTGCTTCTTAGCTTTAGCTTTTAGCCATGCTGTTTGTCATCACTGTTCTTTGAGCGCGGTTCCAGCGTGCTTCGGCCTGCACGCCTGCTGCTACTTAGCCACGATGAGAAGAAACACCACAACCTAGTCTCGTCAAACTTTACTTCTTTTCTTTTCTGTTTGAGAGTTTCGTGTTCCAAGTTAAGTTTTGTAACCAAGTTCAACTTCAACCAGTCACAAAACTCTGCATCTTCAGCCAATGCCAACCATGGGCTTCCCAAGATGTCACTTCAGCGACTACTGAACTTCCAGCCAATCAGCGACATCGGGAAAATCCCTTTCAACGAGAACAAAGGGACACCTTTACACAGGCAATCAGGGATGTAGTGGAGGCTAAACGCACGTAAACGCCATTTACGCAACTCCCAAAATTCGGAAATAGCGTTTACCCTCCTCCAAAGTGCGTTTATCCACCTCTAAATTGAGTTTATCCACCTCTAAATAGCCTACAGTTCCTATGTATTTTTAATTAAGCTTATGTTGTTTTAGTTTCATATTGTTCATTATTAGTTTCATAGGTTGTTTTATATTGCGCTGCAACTTGTCAGTGTTGACCAATTGCTTGATGTGTTGCCAGTAGTAGTGGGAAGTTCGGATCATTTTACTGACTCGGATCTTTGAGTCTCGTTCAGCAAAATGAACTAATCTTTTCTCTTCCTGTCTCTATGGGACTGACATGAAGAATAAAAGACTCGGACCTCACCTGTCGGTTTAGAACCCATATGTTGTGTAATGCGCATGTGCAGTCAACACAAAATGAACGAATCACTCTCTGAGACAACTCAGTAGTCCTGAGTCATATTAGAGATTCGTTCAAAATGAACAACACGCAACAGACTGCATCAAGATTCAAAAATGGATATCCAGCAAATGAATAATAATAATAATAATAATAATAACGTTTGTTATTTTGAATAGAAATCATCACTCATACAGCAGCCATTCATCTCATCTCCGGTTTATTTGTGTTCGTATACATACAATATCCACGATCCGCCAGGGCTATAGTCCAATGGTGCGCACATTTGAAGAGATAATTTTATGACATGTTTGTAAAATATTTCGTCATACAGAATAACATTTCTATTCATTTTACAGATTTATGCGATCTGAAGAACTTAAACAGCTAACAGAGCTAGCGATTACCCTCCTCTTATTGATTTGCGTCAGCTATGACATCAGTGCAATATCATAGTTTATAAAGCTGTCAATCATCTCACGTGAACCACGTGACCAAAAGGATGTCCTTCTGCAATGAAGCTGTCTGTGTCATTGCAGTCTGTGTCATTGATAAAATATATGAAAGACAAAAGTAAAAAAATATTTGATTCCAGCTTGTTAAATGTGAATTCTTGTGTCTTCCTCTGTTACAGTCAACTGAATATCTTTTGATTTGTGGACAAAACGAAACATTTGAGGACCATTCCTGGGCTTTTGGGGAAACAATGATCCACATTTTTCTGACATATTATAGACCAAACAACTAACCGATTAATTGAGAAAATATTCAACAGATTAATCGACTATGAAAATAATCCCAAATCCCTAATCATTGCGTACAAGTCCATTGCATTGGAACCCCTGGATAAAAGCCTCCCTCTCTATTCCTCTTTAAAAAAGGGTTCTCTCTGTTTTGTCATTTAGTAAACTTTATAGATTTCAACCTTATTATTCCTTCTTGAGTCTCTTTAACAAGAACTTAGATTAATGTATGAATTGATAGTGATTGTGTGACCTATATGAGGGAATAACCAGTGATACCCTTGGTAGTAATATCAGGATACACATACACCGTTAGGCAGTGGCCCACCTTACCGTGACCATGATGTGGTCACCCAGAATTTATAGTTTACCCACCTCTTTTTTTACCACTACACCTCTGCAGGCAATGTACCTTCAGACATTTGTACTGGTGTATCTAATATAATTTTAACCTTATTGTGGAACTCAATGCGAGGGTTAAGTGATTGATGGCTGTTCATGTCTATGCAATTTAACGTATTGCTGTAAACTTGGGATTCCACATTTCCATTCTCTTGAACTCATCTTTCCCTAACTTTTGATCTTCCTGCAACTTGTGTAAATGTTTGAGTGCGTGCATTTGTGTGTTAGATTAGTTTAGATGTCTTAGATTTATTTAATAAAGCCTCATTCATATTGAAAAGAGAAGTCTCTTGTGTTTTGTGCTTACAAGTTAATGTCTTAAACAGTGTTTGGAATAACGGCGTTCAAAAGAACGGCGTTCGGTAATGACGTTATTTTTTCAGTAATGCGGTAATCTAACTAATTACTTTTCCCGTCGTTACAACGCCGTTAACGTTACTGAATGTTAAATGCGATGCGTTACTATGCATTGATTTCATAAACTATGCAATCCGAACGCACCCCTGGCTCACAAAGCGAGTGAGCAGTTGGGTTAAAGGGGGGGTGAAATGCTATTTCATGCATACTGAGTTTTTTACACTGTTAAAGAGTTGGATTCCCATGCTAAACATGGACAAAGTTTCAAAAATTAAGTTGTACGTTTGAAGGAGTGTTTTTGTTCCAAAAATACTCCTTCCGGTTTGTCACAAGTTTCGGAAAGTTTTTTTTCGAGTATGGCTCTGTGTGACGTTAGATGGAGCAGAATTTCCTTATAAGGGCACTTCTGCCGGAAGAGCGCGCGCTCCTGTATAGCAGAGCACAGGCATTCACTGATCAGAGCGAGAGCGTTGCGAAATGTCACAAAAGGAGTGTGTTTTTGGTTGCCAGGGCAAGACAACCCTGCACAGATTACCAAAAAAACAGCATTAAGGGACCAGTGGATGGAGTTTATTTTACAGAGCATCAACAGAGTTGTGCAAGTGTTTTTGTTTGTTCCCTGCATTTCGAAGGTGCTTGTTTTACAAACAAGGCCCAGTTTGACGACGGATTTGCGTATCGTTTATTTCTTAAGGATAATGCAGTCCCAGCGAAAAAGGGTCACGATCGTGTGTTGGAACCGCATGCGGTGAGTAAAACTGCTTAAAATATCTCTGCCTCCTTGTTAGTGCGTCCGCCTCCCATGCCGGAGACCCGGGTTCGAGCCCCGCTGGGAGCCAGTCATTGCTGCTGCTGCTCTCGTTCAGTTTCAGCCTTCACAGCTGTCACAGCTTCCAAACGCTCTCAACAAAAAGCCTACTCGCGCTCGTGATTCTTTAGCTCCGCCCACACGTCACGCCTCCAGCCTGTCGTGTTTTTCCGGGAAAAATACAGACTATCTTTCTCTTATGAATATAATAAAACTAAAGACTTTTTGGAGTTATGAAGGATGCAGTAATACTCTATAGGTACTCAAGATTAACAGGATATTGAGTGAAAACGAGCATTTCACCCCCCCTTTAATGACGAGATAAGGTGGTTGTGATTGGCTAAGGCAGAGTCATGTGTTTCATGGTAGCCAATCAGAGCCAGTGTTTTTACACACATGCCGGCACACGCGGCTGCGCCAGCGGCGCCAAACACACACACACACACGCAACAGCTACACAGAGATTCGCAGCAGAGATGGCGAGTCAGGAGCAATCCGATGAAAAGTTGGCATTTTCAAGGTGAAGATATAAGCACTACTTCAAATTCATTGTGGTCAAAGGCAAGAACGTGCATGTAATGTGTACATGTAATGTGTGACACGCATCTACAAAGCTAGTGGCCAAAAACACTTTTCTTACAAAGATAATACTTGAAGTGCAGGATAAAACTCTTGCTGTCTGTTGACGTGCAATAAATATATAAAGTTATGTACCTGTCTGTTCTACTCATTTCAACTGACTTGTGAAAACTGCAAAAAAAGAAAGAAAAAAAAAGTACAAATTCTCTTGACATGTAGCAACTTTTTTTTTTTTTTACATAACGCAAATAGTTACTAGATGTAGATGTCACGTGGGCAACCTGTAAGTCTTCTAATCGCTGTGCCAACAGAAATCTGAATCACCCACCGAATCTTCCAGAGAAGGTAATTTTGTTAAGTATTCTGATTAATCATCTCCCTTGACTTTATGCCTCCATGTCCCCCGATAGCCTCATACACAGTAAAAGACTGCCTGCGAGCTTCTCCTCCTGTCCATATGGTAATTTCTCTACTGTGCGACAGAGAGTCCCTGGTTATGACGCAATCGTTAGCCTATTTATTTTTTTACAAAAACTGCTTCTACGGGACCATAACGTAAGATACCAGGTAATGGAGCCTTTTATAAACTTTTGTGTTTCTTTAGAAATAATTAGTGGACAAATGAAGTCTTTAAATGCCTCCGATGTAAAGTTATTCGCTGTCAAAGTGACGCCAAAATGAATGGGACTCAATGGAATGCTAACAGCAGGTGGGGGTCCACAAGCCAATGGCGGCGACCAGGGGTGCTTCAAAAAAATATGAAACCCTGCCTCCCTGGAACCCTACTTGGCAAAGATGGAGATTGTATGCACATGTCCCGCCCCTCCTGCAAACTTTTTCAGCGATTTTTTTCATATTTCACTGCTGTTTCTGTACATGCAGTTTTTATGCCCCGGTGACCAGTGAAAGTACAGTTCTGACTCTCTGCCCATTTAGATAGGAGCCTGGTCTTGTTAGTCTGAAATAGCTGCCCGGAGGCGTTGTCAAGATGGCGGCCGAGTGGCATGACTTGCCTAAAAGGACTTTGCTATGGTCAGAGCCTGTCTACAGAGGAGGGAGGTGGGGGGAGGAGGGTTTATTATGCTTCCCCATCTTCCCCAAGCTGTGAATACAGCTTAGTGCCATTGTCTTGGCAAACCTTAGTTTCCATAAATGCAACACATTTTAGACAGTTTCAGTTCAAATGAATTAGACAGATTGGATTATACATCTTAGACTCAAAATATTTAGTGTAAACAATTTTATTTTCAGATATTAATGTAGCACAGATATGCATATGATTCATATATAGCAAATGTATAATAAGATGCATAATAATTGTAAACAAGTTCATCTTTTCTGTGCAAAAATAAATATGTATCGAACAAAATTTAACTACTTATTTTAGTACTGTGACTTGACTTGAAACTTGTCAGGAATTTACTTGCTTAGGGTGAACCCTTAACTTGACTTGCTTAATTTATCTGAACTGTGATTTGAGACTTGACTCGAGACTTGATGGTTAAGACTTGACCATGCGTGACTTGTCCCCACCTCTGGGCTGTATAAATACATAAGATAAACTGAACGTTAGATCCTTCAACTATATTTTTTGTGTGCGTGTCAAACGTAAGCTTATTGAATCTCAAATGATCTTAGCACTTAATTTAGGTAACTACAAGTACTAAAGTGAAAAATAAAAAACAGGGATGAAATCTCTTCCATGAATGTTTCTCCTAGATGATAATGAGACTAAATAGAAAGTAACTGGAGACTTTTTGTAAAATCATTTCTTTTCAGATTTTTTATTTTAAGGAAAACTGTCATTACAAACACAGATTAATTATACTGTATCAGAGGCTCAGAAACAATTTGTTTGAATTTTGTATTCACAAGGTAAATGCATTCAAACAGAATCAAAAATATGTATCTGACAATTGTTAGTATAGACTTAGGTTTTTTTCTCAAAGTCAGTTTTTACTCTCGTTTGGCACTTGAAAAGTGAAAAAAAAAAGTTGATAGAAACCCTATAAATTGAAAACCGTTATTAACAGAAATAGTACAAAATTAGTTCAGAAATGACAATTAATAAAGAAAAAAAAATGTACTTTTGGAATTATTTTTTTTTTTAGCTCAGTGTAGTGTAGTTTAATACAAATATTTATTTGAAATTTTAATTAGGAAAATAGACAAATGTTATAGATCAGAATATATCAAAAGTTATGACAGCACATCTGTTCTGTTAGAAATAACAACCTCTGATCGAAGAAGTCTTTAATCCAGTGTGGACTGCCACAACCTGTAATCTTAAATGAGAAAATAATTAATTACAGCTGTATTAAAATATGTAAAAGATACAGGCACAATGAATTACATTTAAATAACAGATTAATACATACCCCAAAAAACTTAGAAAAGTCCATGAACCTCTCCACTCTCAGTGTCGAGATCTATGTCATAAAAACATGGACGAGTAGGAAGGCCAGGAATCGTCGGCATCTGCAAAAAAAAAAAAAAAAAAAAATTAAATAATAATAATAATAATGAAAGTAAGAACATTCAAATTAAATGGTCTTAATCACAGTTACTACTCTCTTTTTTATGTTCAGGTGCTGGTCATATAACCAGAATATCATCAAAAAGTTGATTTCACTAATTCCATTCAAAAAGTGAAACTTGTATTTTATATTAATGCATTACACACAGACTGATATTTTTCAAATGTTTATTTCTTTTAATTTTGATGATTATAACTGACAACTAAGGAAAATCCCAAATTCAGTATCTCAGAAAATTAGAATATTGTGAAAAGGTTAAATATTGAAGACACCTGGTGCCACACTCTAATCAGCTAATTAACTTAAAACACCTACAATGGCCTTTGAATGGTCTCAGTCTAGTTCTGTAGGCTACACAAACATGGGGAAGACTGCTGACTTGACAGTTGTCCAAAAGATGACCATTGACACCTTGCACAAGGAGGACAAGACGTAAAAGGTCATTGCAAAAGACGCTGGCTGTTTACAGAGCTCTGTGTCCAAGCACATTAATAGAGAGGCGAAGGGAAGGAAAAGATGTGGTAAAAAAAAAAAAAAAAAAAAAAAGAGTGTACAAGCAATAGGGATAACCGCACCCTGGAGAGGATTGTGAAACGAAACCAATTAAAAAATTTGGGGGAGATTCACAAAGAGTGTACTGTAGCTGGAGTCAGTGCTTCAAGAACCACTACGCACAGTAGTATGCAAGACGTGTTTCAGCTGACGCATTCCTTGTGTCAAGCCACTCTTGAACAACAGAAAGCGTCAGAAGCATCTAAACACAAAAAGGATTGGACTCTTGCTGAGTTGTCCAAAGTTATGTTCTCTGATGAAAGTAAATTTTGCATTTACTTTGGAAATCAGGGTCCCAGAGTGAGGAGGAAAAGAGGAGAGGAACACAATCCACTAGTGTTGGGTGGTTTGACCAAAAATGTATATCACTTTTTTTTTTTTTTTATTATACCGGTTTATGATGTTTTTTTAGTTTTTTGTTTATGCATAATAAGGTGTACAATGCATTTTCTGCTGGTTGATATTCTAAGACGTGCTTGCGGCTAAAGTGCTGGAGCAAATTGCTTGTGTTGTAGCCTTTGGCAACAATTTTAGCCCGACAGCACTTGCATAAAATGGATGGTCGGATCGATGTTGGATTTTTGGAAACCAAAACCTCCAAACAACAGACCAGGCTCCTCTTTTTGACTGTAACGCCTGTTTCACACATAATCTGCCTGCAGTGCATATGCAGTCATTTTTTTCCCCTGCATTGTAAATCTTATCACAGAACAGTAACAATATTTCATATAGACATTAAACTCTAATATAAACAATGCATTCATGCATTTTACTTCTAGGTTTGTATAATAAGCTGCTCAAGCAAGCGGCAAAACATTTAAACAATTAGCCTACTTGTTAAAATATTTAAATTAAAACACCACAGACAGAAACAGCCTTGTGCATTTTGCATTTAAATCTTTATCACAAGCAATCCCATGGTTCTTAATGAACTTTGTTTTTCTGCTTCCATAAAAGTGAACATACCGTAATTCCTCAAACAAAAAACGGTATTCAAATAAAGGCCGGGCCTCTGATAGTGGCCGGGGGCGTGGTCAACACGGACAAATAAAGGCCAGTCTTAAATAAAGACCGGGGGGAACTTTGTGCAGCAGAGCCAGATAACAAACGTACACGCCCATTGCCGGAGCGTTTCTCATTCTCGAGTTAAGAACCGATTGCATCAGTTTTCGGCTCACCAGTACATTGAACCGAGAAGCGTTTCAGTCGGACGCGTCCGATTTGAGAACCGAGGAGCTGATGATACTGCTCATGTGTGATTCAGCGTGAAGCAGACTGACACAGAGCACGTCTGAACCGAACTGATTCTTTTGGTGATTGATTCTGAACTGATTCTGTGCTAATTTTATGATCTCTGTCCACTGGAACGCTATCACTTTTAATTTAAAATGGGTTATTTAAAACAACTACTTATCAAACAGATGGAATTAGAAATAAAGGCCTGCCTCTAATAAAAGCCTGCTTCCTTCTGCAGTTCAGGTAAATAAAGGCCCCGGCTTTTATTTGAGGAATTACGGTATATATAGTTTTCTTTGTTTATCTAAAAGTGCTCTTTTTCTTGTTTTAAACCCATGTGACTGCGTTTCCATGTCAATTCATGTTCACTTTTCAAGCGAACAAAGTGCTTTCACTTTAATTCAGCGCCTGCAGCACAGCAAAAATAGACTCGGTACGTTAATCGCTGCACTGCTGCAGACGACGCACCGCTCCTTGAACGAGCTGACAGACCGCAACCTTGTGCAGCTGAAATCCATTAATACGCACTGCAGACGGATTATGTGTGTAACAGGCATTATAACGTAACACAAGAGCACTGCTGTGTGTACCCTCACCATGCCTCGCAGTTGCTGCTTAGAAGTACAACATTGTAAAGGGTCCGTCTGAAACAGTGTCGCTCGGCCACGGCACAGCATAACGTTCGTTTCGAAACGTGTACTAATTAAATACACCGGTATGGCGGTATATTCCAAATTAACATCATAACGAAAATATAAACCGGTTTTCGGTATGTACCGGTTAACCGTCCAGCACTACAATCCACCTTGCTTGAGGTCCAGTGTAAAGTTTCCACAGTCAGTGATGGTTTGGGGTGCCATGTCATCTGCTGGTGTTGATCCACTGTGTTTTCTGAGGTCCAAGGTCAACGCAGCCATTTACCAGCAAGTTTTAGAGCACTTCATGCTTCCTGCTGCTGACCAACTTTATGGAGATGCAGATTTCATTTTCCAACAGGACTTGGCACCTGCACACAGTGCCAAAGCTACCAGTACTTGGTTTAAGGACCATGGTATCCCTGTTCATAATTGGCCAGCAAAATTAACTGACCTTAACCCCATAGAAAATCTTGTATTGTGCAGAGGAAGATGTGATATGCCAGACTCAATGCATAAGAGCTAAAGGCCACTATCAGAGCAGCCTGGGCTCTAATAACACCAGAGCAGTGCCACAGACTGATCGACTCCATGCCATGCCAAATTGCAGCAGTAATTCAGGCAAAAGGAGCCCCACAACAAAGTATTGAGTGCTGTACATGCTCATACTTTTCATGTTCATACTTTTCAGTTGGCCAAGATTTCTAAAAATCCTTTCTCTGTATTGGTCTTAATATTATAGTTTTCCGAGATAATGAATTTGGGGTTTTCCTTAGTTGTCAGTTATAATCATCAAAATTAAAAGAAATAAACAAATATATCAGTCTGTGTGTAATGAATGAATATAATATACAAGTTACACTTTTTGAACGGAATTAGTAAAATAAATGAACTTTTTGATGATATTGTAATTATATGACCAGCACCTGTAATTGCTGATTCTTTCTGGAATGAATTGATGAAAACAAGTTATTTCAACAATCAGGAAAAAATCATTTGGTGGTACCTTTTTTCCAATTATTATTTTTAAATCAAAGAAATAGCAGTATACTTAATAGGTAAAAATGTGAATGTTTATATTACGCTACTTACTGTGCCAACCAGTGGGTAAAGAAAGCCTGCCCCAACACTGGCACGAATGTCACGAATTGGAAGAACAAATCCAGTAGGCACACCTTTCTTTTCAGCATCATGTGACAGAGACAGATGAGTTTTTGCCATACATATGGGTAGACTTGCAAAACCCTTGATGGAGACAAAAAAGCTTTATAAACAATGGCAACCTTATATTTAAGGATCTGTAATGAGATACAAATACACCCCCACCATTCCTACTTCCACTATCCAACCCGTTTATAAGCCATGATGGGGGTACAAAATGGGATCTAATAAATCCTTAACTCAAGAAAAATTGTAGTTCTCCAAATAGGATAAAAGCAATCATTTTACTTCAGGTGTCAAAGTAATACTTGAAAATTAACAAGGAAGGACTGACTTCTGACTGAGCATGTGAGTGAGAAGAAGCATTTGAAGTTCCGAGCACTTTGTTGTTCTATTAGATCTCTCAGGCTGCCTGACACTTTAGGCACCCTTAGTGGTTTATTTTTCAAACTACTTATTCGACGATTGTAGCTAGGAAGAATTTATGGCTTCTGAAAGGCAAATGGAAATTTAAATATTCCACTACCATGACAGAGAGTCAATGGGACAAGCTGCCGTTGGATCTGGAAAATCTCTGTCACTCTGATCTCCGAGATATGCTCTACCATCGCAGAACAGGTGAAATCAGCCATTGACTCTGCTCTTGCCCCGGTTGTTGTGTCCTTTGAGAGCTTTAAATCGAGCATTGACTTACAAGGACGGCACATTAACGAACTTGATCAGGAATTGAACAATTACAGCAACTGCATTGTAGAACTGGAACAGATGGTGCTAAAGTTGACTTCGGGTAATAAGCAACTCAATGATAAAGTGGAAGACTTGGAGTCGCGCTCTCAGCATTGCAATCTCCGGGTCATCGGCATCCCCAAGCGAGCAGAAGGGAGCGATCCGGTTAAGTTCGTGTCACAATTTTTCAGGACGTCCTCAGGTCAGAAATTTTTCACACTCCCCCGCTGCTGGACAGAGCACACCGGATTGGTCCGGTGCCTTCGGCTGACCGGGAGAATCAAAGGCCTAGAGTGATAATCGTGCGGCTTCACTACTTCAGCGATAAAGAAAAGTCTGTCCGGCGTGGGAACCGGAACCAGCTCTTCTATCAGAGTAGTAAGGTCTTCATTTTTCCTGATCTAAACTCTAGCGTCGCTAAGAGGAGGGCAGCATTTTCAACTGTGAGAAACAACCTGCATGAAAAGAAATTGACATTTTGTCCCTAAATACCCCGCTCGCCTGCTGATTGACCTTGGCGATGAGAATTTTACATTTGACCGTCCAAAAGAAGCACAGCAATGGTTCAACAAATAGTATTCAACTTCCTATGTATTCTGTAGAGATAAATATGCAAAGGAGACTATTTATAAGCAGTTGTACTCTGATAATTGATAACTGTTAACCAGGTGTGTTTAGATAAATGTTTTCAGGTTGCCTGAAATAATTGTTCTTGTTGCTTCATATGTTCGGGAGTGAGTTCATACAACATGGGTGCGATAATCAACTCATACCTGTTTGCTGTACAGGTCCACCTTATGTTGGGCCTCTGGAAGAAGTTCAATGTCATCTGCACCATAGATCTTCTGTGCAATGATTCTGATCTTGTCTACAATAGGTAACTGTAAGATAGATAGTTAACTGTAACAAATGAATTGGCAAACTGTATGAATGTGTACATCTGTAAAATATTACTGCAGAGTAAACTCTCTATTATTGTGTGAAACATTTCTCTGCAAATTAAAACCAATAAATTTATTATAGAAATGACATTGCAACACTAACATTCTTTTTTTTTTTTTTACCTCAATGTCATAAAGAAATCTGAAGCTGTTAGGCAAGTCTGCTGCTTTTTGCACTGCTCTAGCCAGATCTGCAGCACCAGCACCTCCATCAGCCCAGTGAGAACAATGCACAGCATCGAACGCTCCTGCCTCTTTGGCTAGTTTACAAATCAGATCCAGTTCAGCCTTTGTGTCCGTCCTGTATACATGAGATGGCAAGATTCAGATTGAATGGCACATGAGCTAAACGGCAGTTTAATTAACATGGTCTAGAGTTCGCAAATGATACTCTATATCTCTCCCAAGCACTTTACTCAAATGAATCTAGACACAGAATAAAACATGTTGTTGGCTAAGTGATAGGGCTATTAATGGATTACAAATTTTAACATCACGTGGCCTTCAATCACATATTTGCTGAGAAATATTCCATAAAATAATTAAAGGACATTTTATTATTGTGACATTATTCTATCTGTCAGTCTGTCCAAGGTAGAATGGAGCATTTTCATGACACTTTCTTGTCTGCAATTTTTTATTTTTTTGCATATGTCTCATTGGCCATTATGTCTTGACATCCACCCACCTTGACAGCTCTCCTTGAGGCATTTATAGGAGTAACAATGTCCATATAATGACTTTTGTTTTGACTCCAGGTTGATTGGTTCACCAAAACCATCTGAACGATTCAACTTATGAATCAGACAGATATGATTCTAAATGACCCAATGATCCCAGTGCAGTGGTTAATGGCCTATCGACGGTAAATAATCAACAACTTAAGTGTTACCATTTATTTATTTATTTATTTATATTTATATATATTTATATATATATATATATATATATATATATATATATATATATATATATATATATATATATATATATATATGGGCACCTTTTACAAGATGTATTATAAATCTCAGGTGTCCTCAGAATGTGTTGTGACTGCTGCAGACGACGAACCGCTCCTTGAACGCGCTGACGGACCGCAACCTCGTGCAGCTGAAATCAGTTAATACGCACTGCAGACGGATTATGTGTGTAACAGGTGTTATAACGTAACACCAGAGCACTGCTGGGTTTACCCTCACCATGCCTTGCAGTCGCTGCTTAGAAGTGCAACATTGTAAAGGGGTCCGTCTGAAACAGTGTCGCGCAGCCGACCCATTAAATATAACTATTAAAAAAATGAATAAAAAGTTATATTATTGCACATTTAGTTTTTTTTAAAATAGTAAATAAAACTAAATAATAGTATGTGATAATATTATTAAAAATAAAAGGCAGTCCTAGTATTAAATACAAATATATTTTATAGTAAACTTAAAAATAAAATGCTAATATTTACTGCTACTTTTTGTTCGCCTCTTTAAGAAGAATCGCTTTATGTATTCCCCAATTTTAAGAAGCTTTGGATAAAAGTGTCTAAAATAAATAAAAGCATTTTCATCATATTCAAACGTTAAATCAGCAGGTTTTTATTTTGGCAGGTTGCCGGCAAGTAAGTATACGCGCTTCCGGATTTAGCGCTGCTGCTGACTAAAGAGCGTCAGTGGAATGTCACAGTTTTGCATTGTGCTTTGAAAACGGCATGGCATAGCCCAAATTTATGTCTTCAGGTTGAAAATAAAACATAGTACAATTTGTGATCTAAAATGGTAATTGTGTATTAACAGCTGTCAACCATGTTGGTACGCAAATGTGCTTTCAGAACATTTATACAGTATTTTAACGCATTTTTTTTATTTTGGACGAACATGCGGTCCTGCAGACCACTTATGTGCACCCCTGCCTATGCTTACTGCTATGCTGTTAACAAGACCCAAACAATAAAATAAAAGCAGAAAAATCACTCACTGCTCTGGAACAAACAACTTCTATAGCTCTAATAAGAGGACATTTCTTCCTTGAATGCTGCTTTTAAATGCTCTGGCATGAAAAAACATGGCAGACAGTGTGTGTGGATCATTTAGGACAGGGTCACAGCTAATACAGCCGTGTCAGTCAACTATCGTGGGTGGGGTTACATTTTACGTATTCTGTGAACAGTAAACCGTGAGACACTGCTCAAGATTTATAGACCACCCCCCCACCCTCCAAAAAAAGGAGCAGGTTGATTTTTATCATTACAGGGTCATTGTGTACACACACTGCCAACACACATTTATGTTCAAACATGTAAAAGCGAATTTTGCATAATAGGTACCCTTTAAGATTTTTGATTTGTTCTGACTGTAGGACAATTTCTTTATGAAATGAACATACAGATCAGAGACAAAATTAACTGAATTAATTATATTAGCACAAGCCCTACTAAAATGTAATGAAAAGTAAAAAATCTGCGGAGCAGATTATTTACAATTAGAGGTGGGCATAGATTAATTTTTTAAATCTAGATTAATCTCACTGTGATCTTGAAATTAATCTAGATTAATCTAGATTAAAATGGCTCATTCGAATTCTGCCAAAGGCATTCAGAATATCTGTGTTGCCCAAATAAAATTGACAAACAGTAAGTCTTTGACAAGGGGTTTATCAAGCTAGGTGGTGCATTAGAAAAGGGGCTCATCTCCTGTTTCCAAAATGAATCCGTGCGCTTGAAAAAGATGTAAACTAATTCCACATTGCAAAAGGTGCAAACAACCTTACGCCTGTTTCACGTTTTTATCAAGTTTGTAGGTGTCAAGGTACAGAAACCAAATAATTAAAATGTAAAAATGAAATATACAAATCAAACCTACATTTATTCAGACACCTTCAACATTTCTCACATTATTAGTTTTGCTATATATCAAAAAATATATCTGGTGTCTGAATAATTTTTGGTTTGACTGTTAATACTACAAAGTAATTCAGTCAAGAGCAGTGAGTGATTTTTTTTAATTTTCTTGGATTAACATTACAGCAACCAGTAGCTAAATTAGGCGCAGTCACTTTAAGAGACGATGAACGCATCCAATATAATACACATCCCATTTTTTCCCTCAACTGTTTACTTTCACTTAATAACTGAACGTTTTTTCAAGCATAATTTCCAAGGTGGATATTTTGACATTTCGTATGTATTTGTCGACACAAGAGCAAAAATAAGCAAATTCGATGTTCAAGTGTTTTTAGACGCCTTTCTCTGCGTGAGCCCTGAACACCAGAACACCGCGGTGCTGAATTGGGCTCTTTCAAATCTTTTTGTTTGTTCAAACTACGATTTGTATTTGTTCGTTCAGGTGCAGGAGGGACTTCGAGGAGAACTTCCCAGAAGAGAGCTGTCTGTGATACGCGGCTCTCGATCGCTCTCGTGCGCACCGAACACAGCGCGCTAGTAACAGCTACTCTTTTCAGCTTTTCCGCATCTTGTTTTTGGAAGCTTTAAATGTTTACATCGACAAGCGCTAAGGCTTAAAAACATGTGAAAAAGATAAGCTTTCATGACGATGCGCAGAAGTGGCCCGTCAACTGTCCTGAGAATCTTTCTAGGCTGGCCTCAGCCAGTCGGTTATATAAAATATCAAGGTGAAAGTCATCAAAGCTTGCTTAGTATAGACCCAACCCAACTTGGAGAATAGATTATTTTTTTTATCGCCTGATAAGAGTCTCACGTTAACGCCGATAACGGCACACCACTACTTACAATACTTTTTTTTTTTTTTTACTACTGCTGTCATATCATACACTATTGTATAATAGTGATAGTACACAAAGCTTTAGGAATTTTGATAGACATTATAAACCCTTAACTTGCCCTACTCTGCATAAAGCTGATGTATTATTATTTATTTTTTAAATCTGTATTGTGCAGGTTTAATCAGCAGGTGCAGTCTTACTTGAAAGCGTTGACAGCCACAACTACTGGAACCCCAAAAAGCTGAGCATTCTCCACTTGCTTCCTCATGTTACTACAGCCGGCTTCCAGCAGTGCCAGATTCTGCAAGAGTTCAAAACAATATCAGTACTACATTGAGTTTTGGGAATGTTTCTGGAGTGACTGCTGTGATTCATTTTTAGTTAAATGCAGCTGCAACTCCCAAAACTTACTTTATACCTATAGCAATACCAGTGAAAAAGTTTTAGAACACTACATTTTTAGCTACTCACATCACTAGACTACATGATCTTATATAAAATCACAGACTAGCAAGAAAATCTACTAAACGATCGTAGAGTACCTCTTCAATATATTCTTTTGGCAGAGGCGTGCCTGCAGTGACCTAAAGAAAAGATGCAATGCATATTTAATCAACTCCCTTTACAAATTTATGTTTTAAGTGGAAGAAAATGACAATCTACGTGAAAAAGTAAATAAATTATTGGCTGTATTCTCAAACTCACCGTTGGACCACCTCCATGCATCTTAAGTGCTCGAACTGTGGCAACCAAGACCACAACATGAGGCTTGAGACCAGAGTATCGACACTTTATATTGAAAAATTTCTCCATTCCAATATCTGCTCCAAAACCTGCTTCAGTGACTGGCAGAAAACAAAAATAAACCCTTTAGGAATTTACACTGATGGGATCAAAGACAACCAAACTATTAAGTTCTGCACAATTTTGTAAATATTATTGTCCCAAAAGCACTTTAACTCAGTCTCTACCAGTTGTGAGTGGCACTGCGCCGTGAGTCACTGACAGTAAACTGATACCTCAGTAAATTTCTGACTTGTGCTTGCACTAGTTCCAACATCAGGACAAATAGATTTGAAAGATTTGCTTTATACACATGTAGTGTAAAAAACAACTCAAGCATGTGTATACTGCATACAATATACTTAAGTCTCTAAACTGATTTGAAGTCATGTGGGTGTTTATTTGCATGTTTTTTTTTTTTTTGTAAAATGTGTATTTTTTTTTATAAACAATTATAGAATTATGAAAATCAATAAATCATTTTCATTAATTTTGAAACAAAATTGTTATTTTTTTTAGTTAAACAAATGTAGTTACTGTAGTCTAAATTATACTGGCACTTCACTTTACAGATAGATGTAAATTATGCCAATAACAAAAATGTGTCTTTAATCGTTTAACTTACCCACAAATCCCTGAGGTCCAACTAGTTTCAGAGCAATTTTATCGGCCAAGATTGAAGAGTTTCCATGTGCAATGTTTGCAAACGGTCCAGCATGAACAAACACAGGGTTTCCCTAAACAATTTTCCATACAAAGACTTAAGACAGACATCTAACGCACCAAAGAAAGAAGTGACAAGAAAACCGCTGGGATTTAAGCAACTTGTGGAGCTGGTCATGAATAAGGAATAGTTTATCTATGAAGGTCTATTTAATTCTAGGTGATTTGCAAATTAACTTGAATATACACATCCCAGGACAATTTCTCTCACCTCAAGTGTCTGCATGAGGTTTGGCTTGATAGCATCTCGCATGAGTACTGCCAGAGCTCCACACACTCCCTAAGACACAAACACTACAAAATCAACACAGGATGAACACCTAGATATTTTCATTTGAGATAAAATGAGACATATGACAGCAGCACACCAAATCCTCAGTGGTGACAGGCTGACCACTGCGACTGGTGGCCACGACCATTTTTGCAAGTCTCTCCTTCATGTCAGCCAGACTGGTGGTGAGAGCCAAAACTGCCATAATCTCACTGGCTACAGTGATGTCAAACTGGGCCTGCAAAAAAAAATAATAATAATAAAAAAAAAAAATAACAACAATAATTCAATAAATAAAAAATGTTGCTGGGCATTGCCTGCTAACATAATAACATAAAATGCTTTGGTTTCCTTGTCATTACAGCTTATTGAATATGCCATGTTTTGTTTGTCCCAATGGTCAACTCTGTTTTATTTATACCACCAGGGAACACAGAATAGCAATGTAAAAGATTCCTGAAAGTTCAATGATAAGTTACCAATGACTGGTAACATCTGAAACCTCACTGCACTGCAGAAAGACAAGACATTTTCCCATGTCCCACATGGGAAAGAAATAAACGTTAACTTGTAACTCCTGAGCCATTCAAAAGATAATAAGCAGGGCTTAAAGGATTAAAAAGCTCCTTAAAGGAGCTTTTGGCTGTGGGAAAAAAATTATCCTACATTTAAAAAAAATTAAATATCACTTTCGAGTTCATGAGTTCGCTTACATTACTAGTCAATCAGAATGTTTTGCTCTTATAAACTGGAGATGCAGATAATAGTATCCAACTGCAGAGGTGCAGCCCTGATGAATGGAGAAGCGCGACTAAAGGCCGCGAGGCGCAATGGTCAAAGATGTCCATCTACCGCATATTTACAGAGAAAAGCTAATTATAAAGCAGCGGAGCTTTGTAAAAAGCTCAGAGTAATCATGCTATCTCCATAAGAATGATATGATTGCCAGAACAAATTTACCAGGATTTTTGAAAGGTCCTGTTCACAAATGAACTATTAATTGTAACTTACCGGTAATTTACCAGTAAAGACTGTATGAAAGGGGCTAAACTCTTCCACTGTATATTCCATGAATTTGTATTAACGTTCATCTTGAAAAACAGTGTGCAGTATTTCACTAGATTCATAATGCAAATCATTTATAAACCTTTGCCAACACAGGAAAATACATCAACTCAATTATGAAATGTATTGTACGTCGCAATAAAAGTTTCTGCATATGACCAAATATCACAATTTAATGGATTTAAACATTGTTTAAATCACACTATAAAGTCAAATGTCATCAGGCCATTGTCGCCCTCTGCAGGTATTTGTTCTAATACATAATGTGCTTAAGTTGGTTATATTCATATTATGTTTAGGCATTTTACATTAAATATTTGAACCGTGTTGTTCAATATAATCATGTATTTTCTTGGTTTTGATATTTTATTTGAGCTAACTATTATTGCCTAATCGTTAGTTTATATATATTCATACTAAAGCCTGGTTTTCATTTACGTCTTATTGTGTTACAAAAAAAAAAATCAGATTACTCAGTTGTCAAAATAATCAGTAGACCAGTGATATAGCCCTTAATTTTCCAAGTGTATGATACAGCTTTTATTTTTTTCTTTCAACCATATATTCATTTTTATTTAGCTTTAACCCCTGAATAAGTGCTTTGAACAAGATAACAAAAAAATTTCTTCTGCTGCATATGGTAATCAGGTGGACATCTATGGCCATTGCAGTCTTGTGGCATGAGTGCCATGTCTGGCTTGACAAACATAACATTTGAACAAACAATATTTGAGCAATGTTTGTGCATAAAGTAATTTACTTCTAACAACAACAAAAAAAAAACTGTTATAATGGCCTGAATCATTTGCCTATTAGAAGCTACAACCATCTCTGGTATTATCAATGGTTTGCAGTTCATTTTAGAACAGGCTTCATAAAATTAAATCATCAAGTCTCTTGAGTCTACATATTCATACCTATGTAAAGCATTTAGTAATATATGGTAATAGGTGGTGTGGTGCTTACAGTTCTGGTGAATCCCTTCTCAGTTGGTGATTGGCCAATGGTGATTTTTCTCAAAAAACGATCATTTGTGTCCAGCACTATATATATATATATAAAAAATATATAAGAAGATTTACATTGCATCCAAATGTGTATATACTGTACAAATGTACCATTATATTATCTGGTATTAAATATGCACTTTGCTTTCACTTCATTTTTTATTTCAGATAATTCATCACTGTAGTATAATAATAATAAAAACAACAACAATACACATGCCTCGCTGCCAAGTTATGGACTCAGGGTCAATATCCAACCTGACGAAGCATGCAATCTCCTCTTCTGTTAATTCGCTGGGGTCCACTTTCTTTATACCTAGTTTCTACCAGTACAAGGAACATCAAAAATATAAAATTGCAGAAATCATAACAATGCTAGAGTAATGTAAACTAATGTAAATCTGAGAAAAGAGTATATAAAATTACAAAAACAAACAAACGTTATTCTTACTTCAAGTCTGCAAATCTGAACTGGGGAAAACTTCCTCTGACCTCCAATCAAGGGTACCAACCGATTAAATAGAGCCTAGTGTAGTGATAGAATGCTATCATTATTATATAAAAGAAAAAAATTCAAACATACAGATTGAAAAAAATTATTTGGGAGTTTTACATCTGTATTTGTTGTTGTTTTCCAGAAAAAAAAAAAAAAAGCAAGTTTCTAGTCTCTTAACTTATTCTGCTATTGCAGTAAGACAAAATACGAACATCATTTCACTGATTCTTGAGCAGTGTTGGGCAAGCTACTCTGAAAATGTAATCCAGTTACTGATTACTCCTTTTAAAAAGTAATCATGTTACTGTTCTGATTACTTTATTTCAAAAGTAATTAGTTACATTACTAGTTATGCAACCTTTTCTCCATGAAATTTATGAAATCCCAGAATACACGCTCCCGATAATTATTTGTATATTATTTGCATCGGCATTCACAGAACAATGTTATTTTTAACTAAAAGTGAACCGGCTGTTGTGTGCATGGTTTGGCATGGCAGAATGCCAGCATTTATAATCACTAAAAGACATCTCAGTTCATTGCAATCTCACAAGTGTCTGTTATAACACAATAAATATATGCATAATTAATCTTTCATAATGTCTACAATTCGTGTATTATAATTTGAGGATTTGTGAGCGCAAAAATTTCAGGACATTGCTCAACTCTGCAAACACGTGTTATAGCCTAAATAGAAAAACTCTTTTGCATTCACTTGCACCTGTTAATCATTTAGATTCTATATGAGGTCATGTTGCTTTTATGCAATAGATGATTAACAATTATTTGTTTAAAATATTTTATGTTTAGATATTTCTATTTTTGCAGATATCTCATGAATCATTTTATTCTCCACACACATCCACCTATGAAGTCTTGTCCTGTGCCGCACTCTTTTGTGTCGTGTCTTGCGAGAGCAGGTCTCTGATCCACTGGCACTTGACTTAATGTATGAGCTACATAATTTTTACAATCTCTAGATTATAAAACACTGCATTTTGTCAGCAATGTAATGCGGAAGTAACACATGGAGAATTTGGCTTGTAACTATACTCCAATTACAATTTTGAATATTATAACACGTTAAATTATTCCGTTACTAAAAAGAAATTAAATTACAGTAATGTGATACTAAGTAATGTGTTACTGCCCAACACTGTTCTTGAGACATGGGACAAAACATGTCCACCAATTGTAACTGCAGTTTAAAAATTAAAATATTTTCATTTGTATATGTTATGGGGAATTAATATAACGTATTCAACACAATTATTCCCTTCAATTTAATTTGATCATTACTATATCAAATCTATGAAAAATTGTCTTCTCACTACATCTAAAACAGTGTATCCACAGAGAAGGCTTCAATCGTTCATATGCTATAAAATTGATACAACTGTTTTTTTAATAATGAAAGTTTATTTCAAAATATCTCATTTTAAAAGGCTGGGTTTTTTTGGTGACGTATTTTTCATAAGGTTTTAAAGTTTTGCCACACTTTTTGTCAACCCCATCAGACATTCACTATAATGAAAATAATAATAATAATAAATATAGGTGTAAGCAGCAATTATGGGGCCAAGCACTACAGAAGCAAGCTTCAGATGAACAGGAATGAGTAATTAAAAATGTTTTAAGATTATTTTAGGCAAAATGGATTGAAAACAATAAACATAACTAATAATAGGATTTATTGGCTTATCACGTTTGACCAATAGGTGGCGCTGTTCCCAATTAGTGTGAAATGGTCAGTGTGAGGTGACTATTGCACATACAAAGTTTGGTGTCAGTATGTCAAAGCTTTGAAGATATATAGCCTTAGAGTCATTTTGACACAGTGCTTAAAGTTCATAGTGGCGCAGTACGAAACCGGTTGCGTCTATCGACACGAAATCCATAACTTTGTCAGCACAGTCTGAAGATGATTTGAATCAATATTGGTGAAAATTGGACCAACGTTTGATTAAAAGTGCAAAAAAGTATGTTGACAACATAAATCAAAATGGACGACAGGAGGTTCAGCTCATTATAACAATTGATATATACATTGCCGGTATGACCCAAGGAATATGATTGAGACCAGTTTCATTAAAATGGGTAAATGCAATCAAAAGTTATGAAATTTAAAAAATGCTAATAATTAAGAATTCATGATTGGTGGCACGGTTACAAAATTGATGTGGCATGGTCAGTGTAAGGTGACAATGACACATACAATGTTTGGTGCAAAAATGTCAAAGCTTTGCTGAGATACAGCCTCAAATGTTTTTTGGCATCCTTCCAGCAAATTCGTTGATGCGCTAAATGAAAACCGTTTCGTATATAGTCACAAAATCTATATCTTTAAGTTGGCTCAGTCTGAAGATGATATGATTCGATTTTGGTGAAAACAGGACAAATGGTCTAGGAGGAGTTAAAAAAAGTAGGTTTTGACTGAAAATCACCATGGTGGACAGGAAGCTCAGCCAAATAAGGAAAATGTGGTATCTATGTTCTTGGCTTGACCCAAGGAATCTAATAAGACCAGTGGAATTTCAATAGCCAGATTTATTCAAAAGTTATTAGACCTTTTGGAAATTGTTATAACTTTTGATGTTATGTTCGAAATATTTTGAGTACCTTCAGGTGATGGTGTTGTTGGCACATTCTGAGTTTCGTATTATTAAACCAATGCATTTGTTTAGTATAGCATTTTATTTCACAAAACTGTTTTAAGTCAATGAGAATTTCATGTTTTTTTTCGATTATAGCGCCACCAAGAGGCTCAGTCCCACCATTTTTTTATGTGTCCTCAGAGTGAGCCCATGTGTCAGTTTTGGTGTAAATATCTCAATTCACTTCAGAGTTAGACAATTCTATATATATAAAAAAAAAACACGTAAAAAATGACTGACACGATTTTGATTGAATTTTACTAACCCTTACTATCAATATTTTGACATTTGGGCATTGATGTTTAGCTATTGACCTATGTTTCTGAACTTCTGATGGTGGTTTCATCTTGATCAGACAAGCGGTTTCGAAGATATAGCCAAATGGTTTTTAAGCGCTAAATCACAATGCTACACAAACCGTAAGGCGAAACATAGCATGTTTGGTATCATAGGACTCTAAGGTTTCAGGAGTCTAATTAGATGAAAATAAGTCTCGTGAAAATAAGTCGACCACACCCAAAGTTAAAAGCATTTGAAAAAAAACAAAACATTTGTTTCAAAACTTCTCATGCTCCTTCAGGACATTGTGCTGATGACCCAATACCATGTTTCGTAATAATCCGTTGATGTGTTCTTAAAATACAGCATTTTAACACAAAATTCTAAATGGCTGACAGTCAAAATGGCTGAAATGGTAAAATTGGATATAAGTCGACTCGGCATGTTTCCCTGAATCTAACAAGACCAAATATTATTATATTTGGACAAACTGTAAAACCAAAAAAAAAAAAAAATTTTCTCTGGACCAGTAGGTGGCGCTGCACAGAAACGCAACATGTAGCCTCAGGTCATGCTTGTTATGACATGTCCAAAGTTTGGTCTGAATACGATAAATCGTTGCAGAGATACAGCCTTACGACTGAATTTGTTCGAGCGTTTATCGAAAACTGTTTGACGACTCAATTTGAATTCCATAAATTTTGGTCAGCACTGCCTGAAGATGATCTGGTTAAATTTTCTTGTAAATCGGACAAACCATCAAGGCGAGTTCGAAAAAGTAGGTTTAAAAAAAAAAAAAAACTAAATGGCGGCCGTATTTCTATGACAGAAAATGACTTCATAGGGTGGAATCGAATCGTCATGAGCTCAGGAATCAGAGGGGAAAAAAACATTTGTTGATTGGCCTTACGGTTCAAAAGTTAACAAAATATAAGTCAATTTCGACAGTTGGTGGCGCTGGAGGGAATGACTTAGACACACCAAAATTGGTGTACTTAATGTTGGCACTTTCATCAAACAACCACAGTAAGAATATTTCATCAAGCACGGTGAGTAATGGCTTCTCCTGCTATTGTTATTTGCACCTCTTGCCACATGTATAGTTTATCTATCTGTCACAGATGAGGGATTAACATGTGATAAATGCAGGGAAATAGTTAGGCTGACAGAAGATTTTAGAATTAGAGACACACATCCAAACTTTAATTGAGGACAGTCAGAATGTTAGGGCTCTAGATACGGCTTTGGATGCATCTAGCTCAGGGATTCCTGTACATTGTTCGGTTCCGGCAACAGAGCACGAAAACACTTTTTGTAAATAATATGAACACTGATCATAATATAGATGTGCTCTGTTTGACATAAACCTGGCTAAAACCTGATGATTACATTATTTTAAATGAGTCCACCCCCCAAGATTACGGTTATAAACATGAGCCGCGTCTAAAAGGCAAAGGGGGAGGTGTTGCTTCAATTTATAACAATGTTTTCAGGATTTCTCAGAGGGCAGGCTTCAAGTATAACTCATTTGAAGTAATGGTGCTTCATATAACATTATCCAGAGAAACAAAAGTTAATCATAAATCCCCTGTACTGGATACTGTATACAGGCCACCTGGGCACCATAGAGACTTTATTAATGTGTTTGGTGATGTTACATCCGAGTTAGTTCTGGCTGCAGATAAAGTTTTAATAGTTGGTGATTTTAATATCCATGTTGATCATGAAAAAGATGCACTTGGATCAGCATTTACAGACATTCTGAACTCTATTGGGGTTAGACAACACGTTTCAGGACCGAAATCATTGTCGAAATCATATTCTAGATTTACATTTACATTTAATTTACATTTAATCATTTAGCAGACGCTTTTATCTAAAGCGACTTACAGATGAAGACCGTGGAAGCAATCAAAAACAACAAAAAGAGCAATGATATATAAGTGCTATAACAAGTCTCAGTTAGGTTAACAGTACACGTAGCATTGGATTTTAAATAATATAATAAAAAGAAAACCGATAGAATAAAAAAAAAGAATAGAGCAAGCTAGTTAGAGGTCTTTACACATACACACACATATATAATTGCATAATAAATGAAAAGAAAAATAGAATACAAAAAGATTAGAAAGGTAGTTAGATTTTTTTAAGAATAGAATTAAAATATTGAGTGTTAAATTTTGAGGGTCAAATAAAGATGGAAGAGATGTGTTTCAAGCCGATTCTTGAAGATGGCTAAGGACTCAGCTGCTCGGATTGAGTTGGGGAGGTCATTCCACCAGGAGGGAACATTTAATTTAAAAGTCTGTAAAAGTGACTGTGCTTCTTTGGGATGGCACAATCAAGTGATGTTCACTTGCAGAATGCAAGCTTCTAGAGGGCACATAAGTCTGAAGTAACAAATTTAGGTAAATGGGTACAGAGCCAGTGGTAGTTTTGTAGGCAAACATCAATGCCTTGAATTTTATGTGAGCAGCTATTGGAAGCCAGTGCAAATTGATAAACAGAGGTGTGACGTGTATTCTTTCTGGCTTATTAAAAATTAATCTTGCTGCCATGTTCTGAATTAATTGTAAAGGTTTGATAGAATTGGCTGGAAGACCTGCCAAGAGGGCATTGCAATAGTCCAACCTAGACAGAACAAGAGCTTGAACAAGAGCTTGAACAAGGAGTTGTGCAGCATGTTCTGAAAGAAAGGGCTTGATCTTCTTGATGTTGAATAAAGCAAATCTGCAGGATCGGACTGTTTTAGCAATGTTGTCTGAGAAAGTCAGCTGATCATCAATCATAACTCCAACGCTTCTAGCAGTTTTTGAAGGAGTTATGGTTGAAGTGCCTAACTTGATGGTGAAATTGTGATGGAACGATGGGTTTGCTGGAATCACAAGCAGTTCTGTCTTGGCAAGGTTGAGTTGAAGGTGATGGTCCATCATCCAGGAAGAAATGTCTGTTAGACAAGCTGAGATGCAAATAGCTACCGTCAGATCATCAGGATGGAATGAACACAGCTCTTTCAAGTGTTTTTGCAATGAAAGGAAGAAGAGAAACTGGTCTGTAGGTAACTAAAAGAGATGGGTTGAGGTTGGGTTTCTTAAGTAGTGGAGTTATACATGCCTGTCTAAATGATGAGGGGAAAACACCAGTGTGCAGGGAAGTGTTGATGATGTGAGTGACTGCAGGTATAACTGCAGGAGAAATGGCTTGAAGGAGATGAGATGGAATAGGATCAAGCGGGCAAGTAGTAGGGTGATTAGAAAGGATGAGTTTTGAGACTTCTGCCTCAGAGAGTGAAGAGAAGGATGTAAATGAGTGTACGTTTGCTGGTGATATGAGCTTGAATGATTGTGGTGTGGAAAATTGTGCCCTAATGTGTTTAATTTTATTAATGAAAAATGTTGCAAAGTCGTAAGCTATTAGAGAAGAAGCAGGAGGGGGAGGAGGAGGACGAAGAAGTGAGGAAAAGGTTTTAAAAAGCATGCGATTTAATACTGTCAGATGGAATTGATGTTGATAGTGTTAAAAGTATGCAGCCAAGTGATGATATCCCAGATCGTTATTTAGTTTTGTGCAAACTTCATATAGCCAAATTTGTAAATTCTACTTCTTGTTACAAGTATGGAAGAACCATCACTTCTACCACAAAAGACTGCTTTTTAAAGGGGGGGGTGAAATGCTATTTCATGCATACTGAGTTTTTTACACTGTTAAAGAGTTGGTTTCCCATGCTAAACATGGACAAAGTTTCAAAAATTAAGTTGTACGTTTGAAGGAGTGTTTATGTTCCCAAAATACTCCTTCCGGTTTGTCACAAGTTTCGGAAAGTTTTTTTCGAGTATGGCTCTGTGTGATGTTAGATGGAACGGAATTTCCTTATATGGGTCCTAAGAGCACATCTGCCGGAAAAGCGCGCGCTCCCGTATAGCACAGCAATGAGAGCACAACGGACGTTCACTGATCAGAACATCGCGAAATGTCACAAAAGGAGTGTGTTTTTGGTTGCCAGGGCAAGACAACCCTGCACAGATTACCAAAAAAAAAACAGCATTAAGGGACCAGTGGATGGAATTTATTTTTACAGAGCATCAACGGAGTTGTGCAAGTGCTTTTGTTTGTTCCCTGCATTTCGAAGATGCTTGTTTTACAAACAAGGCCCAGTTTGACGACGGATTTGCGTATCGTTTATTTCTTAAGGATGATGCAATCCCAACGAAAAAGGGTCACGATCATGTGTTGGAACCGCAGGCGGTGAGTAAAACAGTTTCAAATATCTCTGCCTCCTTGTTAGTGCGTCCGCCTCCCATGCCGAGATCCGGGTTTGAGCCCCGCTCGAAGCGAGTCGTTGTTGCTGCTGCTCTCGTTCAGTTTCAGCCTCGGGATCTGATTCTGGATCATAAATAAACGGCTGAATCTGACTGTAAGCCATGGTTTGTATTGGATGATGGTTTTTCCCTTACGGTAATGTCACAGCTTCCACATGCTCTCAACGCAAAAGCTTACTCGCGCTCGTGATTCTTTAGCTCCGCCCACACGTCACGCCTCCAACCGGTTGTGTTTTTCCGGGAAAAATCGGTACAGACTAGCTTTCTCTTATGAATATAATAAAACTAAAGACTTTTTGGAGTTATGAAGGATGCAGTACTACTCTATAGGTACTCAAGATTAACAGGATATTGAGTGAAAACGAGCATTTCACCCCCCCTTTAATGAATGTTGTTCAGTTGCTTTGATGCAATGTATTTTGTTTAAATCGCTATATAAATAAAGGTGACTTGACTTAATTTTACTCTCCTGAAGCAGGTTACAGTATATTAGCATCTAGCATCAACAGAAAAAACGGAATGGCTACTACATGAAAAACAAAAAAAACTTTTGACTTTCAAGTAATTTTTATTGACATTAAATAAAAGTGTTCAATTTTTCTAATAATGTACAAATCCTAAAAATAAAGCATATACCGCTTTTGTGTATTGATCGTCATCACTTCTAGCAGAGTGAGGGTTGAGGGAACATAAGATTCAGGGAACATAAGGCTGAGGCAACACAACACTGGATAAAACATTTATACATAATACAGTTTTGTTTGTATTTAGATCATAGGAGTTCTGATAGTTTTTGGATCATTAAGTTGCTTAAATCTGAATTTTAAGATCCTGTTAAATGTAAATGGACAGAGGTAACAATTAATTGTTTTATTTGTTAATTTAACTGTTTTTAAGTTACCTTAGCAGATGCACTGCAGACATACTGTTCTGAGATGAGAGAAAATAGATCATTTGTATTCCAGTGTTTTGAAATGTTAAAAAGCATCTTGATTGCTGTTAAAAAAAGTAAAAATGATATTACACAGTTCAAGGTAAAACGCACATTTTTAATAAAAATAAATAAAAGAGAGAAAAAAAGTTGGGATGTTGCGAATACAAGGTTTTTTTTTATTTTTGCACACTGTTTGACCCACTTCAAGAATCAGTGATTTATTAGTATAATAATATTTTAATAGCATTAAAGATTCTCTGAAAACTAACCATCATATCCAGTATCTAAAGTAAATGTATCATGTTTAAAAATTAATCAAAAACTCAAAGCATTAGGAATATAATTCTTTGCAGCATACTGACTTTGCATTGTTGCAGACAGAAATACTTTCGTCTGCAAAAATGTAGTATTATTGATTATTTTTTTCAAAGCATGAGTTTTATCTGTAAAAAAAAAAAAAAAAAAATATATATATATATATATATATATATATATATATATATATATATATATATATATATATATATATAACACACACATACACAAATTAATGTTTTGTCTAATTATATGCTAATTAACTGACAACCTGACAGTAATTTTTGAAAAAATAAATAAATAAATTCCCTGATCACATAAGAATGCAATATCAGTGATCCAATAAATGAATGGAGATACACAATACCTTATCAGACTGTGTGGCTTCATGGAACATACGAGCATCAATTGCAGCAGCTACCAGGTTATTGGCTGCTGTGATGGCGTGAATGTCACCAGTCAGATGGAGATTGAACTGAGAAGAGAAGACAATCACTAAATATGTTTTATACAGCTTTATCAATCAATCAAAAAAAAAAAAAACTGATGCAAAAAGAATACCTCTTCCATTGGAATAACTTGCGAGTAGCCCCCACCAGCAGCACCACCTATATATAGAGATAAGGTAGTAACTTAATTTTCTATAGTTGCTCTCATTGCTATGAAAATTGGCAAAAAAAAGAAAAGAAAAAAAAAAGATCACATTTGTACTTCCTTTGCAAAAGTTTAGCAACCAAAACTTGTTATACCATACTTTTTTTTACACACTGTTTGATATAACATCACTTTAGAGGTAACCAATCATATGGTATTACTATTGTTTTAGTATTACTTACCTTTGATGCCAAATGTTGGACCTTGTGATGGTTGGCGCACACAGGCAAACGCATTAAGTTTCAGATGAGCCCCAAGTGCTTGAACCAACCCTATTGTAGTTGTACTCTTTCCTTCACCCAGAGGAGTTGGAGTGATTCTACATAACAAAATGTTTCTTCTTAGCACAAGTATCAATAGCTTACAAGGTGTTGATTTCATTTTCATCTATCGGTGCATCTCAATAAATTTGAATGTTGTGGAAAAGTTAATTTCAGTAATTCAACTCAAATTGTGTAACTTTTATATTAAATAAATTCAGTGCACACCCCGACACCCTCATCCTCGAAGCCACTCAACTCGCACGTGTCAGTGTTTATGAATAGATTAAATGAAACGGGACAAATTTAATCTTGACAATCTATGTATCATTATAAAGATCTAAGCCTCAAAAAATATCTAAGAGTGGTAAAAAAAATTCAAGGCACTTCAGTGTCTATAACTTTTAATATTTTTGAGCATTATCAAATCTGGTTGATAAAAAGTAAAGCCCAAAGACACCACAATTATGTTTGTAACACACTGAAGTGGGAATACCATACCATAATGGGGGACAGGTTAACAGGTTAAGTCTTTTGGTTCTTTTAAATGTGATGATTTTGTCTGACATTTAACAAAAGTTCACTATTTCAACAAATTAGAATATGGTGACATGCCAATCAGCTAATCAACTCAAAAAACCTACAAAGGTTTCCTGAGCCTTCAAAATGGTCTCTCAGTTTGGTGCACTAGGCTACACAATCACGAGGAAGACTGCTGATCTGACAGTTGTCCAGAAGACAATCATTGACACCCTTTACAAGGAGACTAAGCCACAACAAACATTCATTGCCAAATAAGCTGGCTGTTCAAAAAATGCTGTATCCAAGCATGTTAACAGAAAGTTGAGAGGGAAAAGTGTGGAAGAAAAAGATACACAACCAAACGAGAGAACTGCAGGCTTATGAGGATTGTCAAGCAAAATCAATTCAAGAAATAGAGGGAACTTCACAAGGAATGGACTGAGGCTGGGGTCAAGGCATCAAGAGGTACCACACACTGACATGTAAAGGAATTTGGCTACAGTAGTCATATTTCTCTTGTTAAGCCACTCCTGAAACACAGTTTTGTATTTCATTTGGAAACCATGGTCCTAGAGTCTGGAGGAAGGGTGGAGAAGCTCATTGCCCAAGTTGCTTGAAGTCCAGTGTTAAGTTTCCACAGTCTGTGATGATTTGGGGTGCAATGTCATCTGCTGGTGTTGGTCCATCGTGTTTTTTGAAAACCAGAGTACTGTATTTTACTTCAAAGTAAAAAAAAACATAAGTCGTACTTGACTACAAGACATTTATTTAGAACCAAGAGAAAAATTAACATCTCCAGCCGCGAGAGGGCGCTCTATGCTGCTCAGTTCTCCTGTAGCATACACTGAAAACAGAGTGCCCTCTTGCAGCAGTTGACTGTAAAGTTTTCTCTTGGTTCTTGGTTCTAAATAAATGCATCTTATAGTCCAGTGTGACTTATGTTTTTTTTTTTTTTTTACTCATCATGACTTATTTTTGAACTGATGCGACTTATACATAGGTGCTACTTATTGTCCGAAAAACTGCACCTGTTTACCAAGAAATTTTGAAGCACTTCATGCTCCCTTCTGCTGACAAACTTTTTGAAGATGCTGATTTCATTTTCCAGCAGGATTTGGCACATGCACACACTGCCAAAAACACCAAAAGTTGGTTAAATGACCATGGTGTTGGTGTGCTTGACTGGCCAGCAAACTCACCAGACTTGAACCCCATAGATAATCTATAGGGTATTGTCAAGAGGAAAATGAGAAGAGACCAAAAAAATGCAGATGTGCTGAAGGCTACAGTCAAAGAAATCTGGGTTTCCATACCACCTCAGCAGTGGCATAAACTGATCGCCTCCATGCCACGCCAAATTGAGGCAGTAATTAAAGCAAAGTAATGGTAAATTAACATCGTTTGAAGGCCAACAATTCACTAAAAATGTTTTTTCTTTTTTAATTGGTCTTGATGAGTGATGAATTGGTGGGTTTTTGTTAAATGTGAGACAAAATCATCACAATAAAAAGAACCAAAGATTTAAACTACTTCAGTCTGTGTGCACTGAATTTAATACACAAGTTTCACAATTTGAGTTGAATTACTGAAATAAATGAACTTTTCCATGACATTCTAATTTATTGAGATGCACCTGTATATGAAATAGAACACTTGATGGAGACAGAAAAGGAGATACAAGGAGGGGAAAAAAATACCCAGTAACAACCACATATTTGCCATCAGGTTGAGCCTGCAGTCGATCAATCGTTTTCAGTTGGATTTTGGCTTTGGTCCTGCCATAGAGCTCTACCTCATCCGAAAAAAGACCAACTTCCTTAGCAAGGCATTCAATAGGTTTAGGTGCACAGGAGCGAGAGATAGTGACATCACTGCATAATGAAAAGTGAACAAAAACAAGCCATTACAATTGCAAGAACAAAACTTTAAAGAACTGGTCATAACTGAAAATCCATGCCAAAAATAATCAGAAAGTAGAGCATACAATTTATGAACCACTTATGAGTCTTCTAAGGCCATGCAACTGATTTGTCTGAGGAGCAAATATATGGTTTTAGTAAACCTTTTTTTTGTTGAGCTTGACAGTGCATGCTGACTGTAAACTATTATCAGATGTCATCACACTTACTGAACCACATTAGCTGCGGTTCCAATTTTTTGTTTTTGTCTTTTGCATAGCTAAAAAGAAAAAAAAAGTCATCTAACCTTGGAACAGGCCGCTGCAGGTTCAGTTTGGTGTAACTTATATTCCACTTCCCAGGTTCTTGTGCTTGAAGGAAATGCTTGGCACTCAGAACTGTGTTCTGAGAAATGAAAGAAAGCACTGAATTGCCTAGGAATTGCTAGTTTAAAATATTTCAGATTATTATGTGTAAAATCTCCTGAGAACTTAAAAGTAAATAATATGAGGACAATTTAATGATGAATGGTTTGTGGGGATTACGCCATATATATATATATATACACATACACACACATCGCTTGATTGTGCCATCCCAAAAAAGCACAGTCACTTTTACGGACTCTCTAACACAGACTCTCTAACTTTAGCACTCACTATTCTACTTCTATTCTTAAATAAAAAAATTATAAAATCTATCTACCTTTCTAATCTTTTTTATTCTATTTTCTTTTCACATAGTTATAAAAAAAGACCTAACACTAGCTTGCTCTATTCTTTTTCTATTCTATCATTTTTTTTTTTTTTTTTTTTTATTATAAAAAAAAAAAGCTTGCTATGTGTACTGCATTTTAAAAGGTAACTGAGACCTGCTATAGCACTTAAATATCATTGCACTTTTGTTGTTTTTGAATGCTTCCATTGTCCTCATTTGTAAGTCGCTTGGGATAAAAGCGTCTGCTAAATGACTAGATGTAAAATGTAAATATATAAAGTAAACATTACAAAAAAAAAAAAAAAAAAAAAACAAGCATCACTTCCATTAGAAACAGGAATAATGTACCTGCATGAGCATGGCTACAGTCATTGGACCGACTCCTCCTGGTACAGGTGTAATAAATGCAGCCTTATCTTTAGCAGAGTCATAGTGAACGTCTCCAACAATTCTCTTCCCACTTGGCCTGTTGTTGTCTGAGATGAAATTTAAGTGACTGAATGACTGTGTTTCTGGACCATGGAGCTTTGCTTTGTATGTACATTATCCCCTTACATATTGTGTTTACCTTACCGAAAGTCTTGTATTCGTTCTCGACATGTATTATGCAGTATTAACATAAAATGTTTAAACTATTCATTGATTATTAATTTTTTAAGAAAATTATTATTTCTTCCTTAATATTCCTGTAAACATTGCTAAAGCAGGAAACATCTATCTGAAAAAATAATATATTTGTAAATTAAGTTGTCATCATGGCATACTCCTAAAAAAACCTACATACCTGTGATGGTGTTAATACCACAGTCAATGACAATGGCACCATCCTTCAGCCACTCTCCGCGAACCATCTCTGGTTTACCAATCCCAGTCACCAATATGTCTGCCTTACCCACCTACAACACAAATCAGGGCTCTGAACAGATTCAAGGAACTTTACAGGATTTTTACAGGAACAGAACCAGAAACAAAATCAAACATTTTAAATGGCCATTAACCGGTTAATGTTATTTTATTGTTTCATTTAATATTTGAAGTTTGCTGTCAACCAATCAGGAGTGGTTATACAATACAAGTAGTAGGCGGCTATGGCCTACAAACGTGCATCCAGCGAGTGAAATGCCAGCCCGTGCACTCAGTTGGGAACTCATCATGTATATCACAAGAGTTTATCTAAGGATTGTGTAAGATGGATTCAACAGATCACACGCACCTGCAGCGATTCTGTGAACGATAGGCTTACATAAATCTAACATATAGGCATATACATGAAATATTTCACTTAAAAAATTGACAGATTAACAAAATAAAAGAAAAAAAATGTTTCAGTTCATTGACACCATCCAAAGTTTTTTTTTTCTGTATAAAATCCAGAAACGTCAGAAATACATTAAAGAAACATATAAAAAAATGACACTGTTGTACAATCTTGTTAATAACAAGAAACGTTTAACAATGCAGCAAACATTTTTAATCTTAAAAAATACTAAATACTAAAAAAATAATAAATTGAAAGGGTTAGATTTTTTTGTTTTGTTTAGTAGCCTACATTTGGCCAAAATCTAGAAAAGATGATGCTTTATTTGTTATGACTAAGCAAAGTGGGTTAAGATACCAGATTTTTTTTTTCTTTTTGAGTAAAGAAAATGCTGTACTTTATTATTATTATTAGCCTATTATGGGCAAAGAAAATTATAAAAAAAAAAATGTACTGGTGTTATTTCTTCTTGAACCGGTTTCAGAATGGTAATACAGAGGAATGCAGGAACAGAAACATTAAAATATATATTCTGCTCTGAGTGAACAGATTAAAAATAAATAAATTCAAGTCCTGCCACAATACTGTACAGTCCACAACAATTTTTTTGTTCCACAGCACTCCCTACCAGCCACTGAGTAGCAAGCATCAGTAGCAAATCTCACCAAGTTTCATTTCTCTAAGTTTCACAGTTTAGGCTTTGTAATGTTTTGTAGAGAATAAAAATAATAAATTAGTCATAAACAACAACTATCTGACAGTTAATGTTATTTAATAATTTTCATATTTAGTATCCTAAAATGTGGACAGTGCGTTTACTTATTGAACTTGTGATTTTTGATTAGCTAAAATAATGTTTTCACTTCAAGTTTACATATTTTGCAGAACGTGTGTAAACAATGCTTAAACGCTGTACCTCAGAGGCCAAGTCTGCAGTCTTTGAATGACAGGTCAGTACAGTTGCATGATTCCAAAGGAGAAGGTCATGCATTGGTGCACCAACAATCTTGCTGCGGCCAATTACCACAGCCCTTTTTCCTGCCAGTGACACACCTAAACACAAGACATTGTGGAAATGCAAATCATGAATAATCAACATCTGAAATATATAATATATGTAACTGTTATAATTCATTTAAGGTAGACCAATGGTTCCCACCAAAAATTAAAAGTTTGTCAGCATTTGATAACACCTGACATTACATTTTGGAACACAAAATTAGATGTTTCAACAACGTCTTGACAAAAACAGCTGAAACAATTATAAAGTCAATGGGTATAATGGTGTCAAGCTGCAAAAAGACAATAAGGGTACTTTAACATTAATCCATAATTTTTTTTTTTTTTTTTTTTTTAAGTGATTGACTGGTTCTTACATTTGATTTGGACATTGCATAAATGAGACCATTCAAAGTAATAGTATCTCTTCAAAGAACAGGGAGGTGTATGTAAGTAGGGAAACAATGACTCTTGAACCTAAGCCCTCTTCCTGTATCCTCATCAGGGGAAGAAAAAAAAAAAACTAACTACCAGCCTAGCTTTTAGAGTCTTCAAGTCATATTTAACAATTCCTAATCCAGCCTTAAGATGGTCACACAATGGATAAGAAGCACAGTGCTATGCCTGCAATGCACCTTATTTTTAATAAGTTATTTTTATACGTTTTCTATAAGTGTAGGCAGTGCTTAATTCGTAAATGAATAATAATTGGCTGATCCAAAACAGCAGTTAAAAGGCAATGTAATGAAACTGACAACTTCAGTTTTCCTGGATCATTTAATGATTTCATTAAATGGTGAAAGATGGGTTGCCAGGATGATTTAAGGAAAATGCATGCTTGGCCTTGGAGACAGTAGATCATCGTGGCAAAGGGCAGCTCCAGCTCAGCGCCGACGGCTGGTTGTTGAAGAGGTGCGTCGGCACGAGCAGGCAACAAGGTGTATAAAGGCTATCTCACAAGCCAAGCAAGGACAATGGACAAGATGGGAGGGAGTTGAGAGGAGAAAGTTACCCTGGAGGGAGCTGATGGGCATGGAAGCATTTCACATCAGCTTCATCTTACGTGCAACGTACGACGTCTTGCCTTCCCCCTCAAACCTCAACCAATGGTATGGAGAAGACCCGACATGCCCCCTCTGTCCATCCCCTGCAAACCTTAAACACATTCTGGTTGGATGTAAGACAAGCTTGTCACAAGGCCGCTATACCTGGAGGCACAACCATGTCCTGAAATGTCTAGCAGCTACCTTGGAGTGCAGACGGTTACAGACCAATGCCCTGCCTCCTCCATCATCTCATCCCTCATATGCAAGAGAGTTTATCCGAGAAGGTTCAAAGATAGCCAAAGTCCAAACAACATCGGATGGCGGCCAGCTTGGAAGG
This sequence comes from Carassius gibelio, assembly GCF_023724105.1. Taxonomy (NCBI): domain Eukaryota; kingdom Metazoa; phylum Chordata; class Actinopteri; order Cypriniformes; family Cyprinidae; genus Carassius; species Carassius gibelio. The sequence continues at coordinate 2,268,539 of NC_068412.1, read as the reverse complement.
GCTCTAGACTGGAAGTTGGTGGTAGATTTGAACCAAAGACTTCACTTCCCTTCTGAGATTGCCACAACAAATCTCAGACCAGACCTCGTGCTCTGGTCCTCCTCACTTCACATTGTGTATATAATAGAGCTTACCGTTCCCTGGGAGGCTGCTGTGGAGGAGGCATTTGAGCGCAAGAGCCTTAAGTACACAGAGTTGGCAGCTGATGCTGAGCAACGCGGATGGAAATCCAAGGTCTGCCCAGTGGAAGTCTGCTGCAGAGGCTTCGTGGGCAAGTCAACCATCAGGCTGCTTAAGGAATTGGGAGTGCAAGGTCAAACCCTACGCCGAACCATTAAAGCCCTCTCAGGTGCAGCAGAAGAAGCAAGTCGATGGCTTTGGGTAAAAAGGGGAGACTCCAACTGGGCCCCTAATATTACCTGAGGCATTGAGGGGTTGAAAGCAGAGGGGGGCACACCTGGGACGCCAGGTGCTGCCGATGAGCCCTCTGGAGGTGTCGTGGGCCTATCATTGAAACACCAGAGAAGGAGGGCGCCCACCTGATGACCCCGATGAAGCTAAAACCCCCATTCTCATCCCACTCAACCACCATCACAGTGAGGAAATTACACAGATGGATGCATTGTCACCACTCATACCTCAGGTCTTAAAAAATGGGATTGCTTCACCTAGTCCTAAAACATAACAAATGTAAGTGACAAAAATACGAAAATTACCTTAAAAAAATACAATGGTCTATACATGAAAGGTATAAATATGCTAAATAAATCTGACTTAAAGGTCTCACCGGTTTGGAACGACATGAGGGTGAGTTATTAATAACAATTTAGATTTTTCGCTGAACTAACCCTTTAATTAATGGATTTAAAACAGATGTGAGGTGCGGCACTCCACAAACAAGTTCACGGAAAGGAAACAGAAAACGGAAATGACAAAGCACATCCTGTTTCTTTGCTTTATTTTACAAAAGCACAAATGTTCACATGTAAACTGTAGGCTTCCACACAGACGCACACTGTACACACCAACATATCTCCGCATGAGAAGTGTTTATTAGATGGGGGGAGGGGGGGGGGGTCTCAAAATGAAGGATGAAAGATGTAACAATGCCAGCAAGGGTCTCATACTTCATTAAATACATAATACATAATAAATGAAACCGTTTTGATGTTGTATTATTGATTATGTTGCTAAGGGTGTTGCTCAGTGATTCACAGAACCGTTAGGTGAAGCAGTCATAGCTGTGCTGTAGGGCTGGGACAACGCGTCAAGGTCATCGATGACGTTGACGCAAAAAATACGTCGACGCAAAATATGCGCATTGATTCGTCAACCTGTTTTTATTTGTCTAAAACACGTTTGCAAAACGATTACCTTATGTGCGCTGAGTATACGCGATGGCCAGATCAACATTCTGTCCAACGTTATATAACCAATACAGGGGTTTTTCTGCATTGATCTTTTTTTTTTGGCGGCTGTCAAAGCCTTATTTGATCGGTGAGTGATGTAGAATAGAATAACTGTTGCGCCTGACAGTGCACGTACGAGAGAGAGCCCCGGCTGCGCGCGCACTCACAGTCTCCAAACAACAAGAGCGCTTCTTGCTCTCTCTCTCCCTCTTGCTCTCTCTTGTGCATATTAATCAAAATCATTAAACACGATAGAAAAAGGGCGAAACACCAAAGTTTCACGCGCGCTTGCGCACTCACAGTCTTCAAACTACACGAGCGCTGTCTTGCTCTCTCTCTCTCTCTCTCTCTCTCTCTCTCTCTCTCTCTCTCTCTCTCTCTCTCTCCCTCGTGCATATTAACCAAAATCATTAGAAACAATAGAAAAAGGGCGGAACGCCAAAGTTTCATGTGGAGCATTCTGAGATTTTGTTTTTTCTCCAATGATAGGCTGCTGTGTCCCACTGTTATTTTTTTTTATTTATTTTTTTTGGAAAAGCACTCTGTATTAGCTTAAAGCCCTCAAGTTTACATTGATTACTATATTGAATGCTAGACATCAAGTTGTTATTTTCATCTGAAAGAAGAACTTTTTTTCAGTAAGCTAGGCCCTATGTGTTCAGTAAGCTATGCGTTTTCAAGGCTTCAAGGTTTTATTGAATGCTATCTCTATACTCTAAGTGCAAAGTAATGCATTCTTAGTCAGTCTTTTTTTGTTGTAATTTTAAGAGCAATAAACATTGCTTAGGAACTCATTTTTTTTTCATTCAAATATGCAAATCAACATGTATAAATTGTTAGTAGTCAATTAATGGGGAGATAATCGAAATCTAATCGGTCTGGGAAAAATTAATCGTTAGATTAATCGATGCATCGAAAAAATAATCGCTAGATTAATCGTTTAAAAAAATAATCGTTTATCCCAGCCCTATATATATCTCCCCATATACATCTCCCCAAAATATATATATATATATTATTTATGCTGCCTTTATACCCTTTTTGGAGATTGAAATGGTATAGACTAAATTGACTTTCACTGGACAGAAACTCCTGTAACAGTCCTTTTGTGTTCCACAGTAGAAAATAAGAATACAAGTTTGGAATGATAACAGATTATAAAAGAATAAGGTAAGATTTTACTTTAGGGACCAATTCTCCCTATTAACTAGTTGCTTATTAGCATGCGTATTACTAGCATATTGGATGTTTTTTAGTACTTAAACACATATTAATGGCTTATTCTGCGTGACCATATTTTAGATCCTGTAATTCTACCCCATACCCAACTTAATTACCTTAATACCAATAAGTAGCAAACTAGAAGTTTGAGGCAAAAGTTGTAGTTAAGTTGGTCCCCAAACTAAAGTGCAACCAGTTATTGACAAACATCGAGTGAAAGCAGTATAACCTCCCACAAACACAAGCAACAGACCCATAAATGCACACAGCAATCCAGAAATACACACAAAATATCCACTCATGCACAATTCACACATCTTAGCAAATAAATGAATTATTGAGCATACATAATAAATTTGATTATTTGTTTTAATCAACTGACAGCCCAACCCTGTCTGAAGTCTTGAGGTGTTTGTCTCACCTGTTTGTTTGATGAGCTCCATACATCCATTAGGAGTACATGGGATAAAACAGTCTCCAAGATCACCACGTGCCAGTTTCCCTGCATTTATACTCGTCAGTCTGAAGCAAGCAAAGAGACAGACTTTCTTTAGGGGGTTAGTTCACTCAGCCTCATGTGGTTCCAAACCCAAGACCTCCATTCATCTTTGGAACACAAATTAAGTTATTTCAGATTCATTCTGTCAGTCTCTGACCCTCCCATAGACAGCAAGGGTCCTTACATGATCAATTTGCAGAAACATAGCAAGGTGATTGGTAAAATAATCTATTTGACCAGCAGGGGCTCAACTGTAATATTACAAAGCTATGATTAGGGCTGTGTGATTATTCAAAATCGAAATAAAAATCGCAATTTGAGTGTGCGCGATTTCTAAATCGCTTTATAGCACGATTTTCCGCGGCCCTGACCTCCCGCAGTATGTTATCTGAACCAATCAGGATGCAACGCACTTAAGTGGAACGCAAGAACAGAGTAGACTGGGGCATATGCCTAACTCCAGGTTCACACACTGTCTGTGATGCGCAGCCTTTTTGTTTTTCGAGCCATGTTAATGGATCAGAACGTTCACACTCCACGCAGTTAAAAGATGAGAAAAGAAAAAGGTTATAAATAGAAAGGTGCGAAAAGACAAAACATGATTTTGACGACTTCATTAAGTTTTGTTTTATAGAAAACTATTTTTAAAAGATTTTCGTTTTATATAAATTGTATCTTAATTTTGATCAATGTTTTATCAATCAGGTGCTCGCATTTAATAAATAAGCAAATTTATAGCCTAGCAGACAATGTAATGAGGCGCCAGCACGATCACTTGCATTGCATGTGAACTAAACTCAGCGTGTGCCTCAGATTTGAGAAATATAGGCTATATATTACAGAAAGCTTGAAATGTCTTCTTTTAAACGAAAATATTCATTCCAAAATAAATGGGCTACTCTCTGATGATCTAATCCATATGAAATGTGCATTTCTCTCTGACGTTCATGTCGAGTCTGCATCATCAACTTCATCTTTGCAGCGACACAGAAAACACCAGTTTATTACTAAACAATTAAATGACTCCTTGCATATTTTGGAACCAGCAGGCCATTCTGGGTTGAGCGATTCCCCACGGAATGAGCGAGCGGATCGGGATATTCAGAAATGCGCTCTCGGCTCACGAGCTCGGATCGGAATAAACCTGAGCCTCAATGTCTGCTGCTGACCTTGCAGAAACATACAAATAGACATAGCCAGACTAGACTACTTTAGTACAAATTATGAGCTTACTGACAATTTTTTTATAATTCTTGACAAAATTATGATAGCTATATTAATTTTTTTTTTTTTTTTGCCTAGTTAGTTTTGCCTACGTTCCTATGGCCCAATGACACTACGATGAGAATTTACTGCTTTTTAAAAAATGCAAGTCGGGTACAATATTTTTAGAGCTGAAACAACGAATCGATTTAATCGATTAAAATCGATTATTAAAATAGTTGTCAACTAATTTAGTAATCGATTCGTCGCTAAATCAATTTTATTTGCCATAAGCGGCTCATTTCGTGCATATTTCAAATCTGCGGTGACCAAAGTGTGGCAGTAATGAGCCACCGGAGGTTTTACTCAGCCAGTACAGCAGGTGAAGTAGCGAATAGCCAATAGCTGGCCTCGTTTTATGTCACGTGCTTCCCGAACAGCGTCTCTGCAGCATTCAGCGGGAAGTGGGAGTACTTTACTTTGAGCCTTCAAAATGAAGAGTAACCTGTAAACTCTGCACTACTGAACTGTTTAACTGCTCAAGTTCGTTATTTCCTATGTAGGCGCGCAGTATGCACTCTCATAATGGAAGCGACGCGGTCGCGACACGCACGCGGTGCGATGCGCCCGTTTTTCCAGGCGCGTCCACACCGCATCCATTTATCCTTTGCTGAAATTTCCGGGTCTTCATGGAGAGGGCACGTCATGGAGAGAGCACGTCATGGTTGCTTAGCAAAGGCAGACGCCTCAGGGGCGCTTTGGAAAGAAGGAGAAAGCGGCGCGACTAGCGTTTTACACACGTTTTTAGAAACGTTTGTTTTTAAATGTTTGAGTATATTTAAAATGCACTTCTTTTCTAAGTATTCACTGCTCTTTTTCACACAGCAGGTTTTTTGTGTGTGTCCCAAATTTTTTTCTGGACAACCTTCTGATGGATTTTACTTTAAATTGTGAGTTCCATTCAGGTTTCATGCCATTGGCACTTTTTTTTTCCGAAGGATTGTTTACAATTTCACAGCATAAGCTATAAAGCTTTTTCCCAGTAAATAATAAAATACAATGCACTGCAATTTTATTCTGTTTTATCCTTATACTTCGTGAAAATATGTTCTCAAAGATTCCTTAAGCTTTGTTTGGGATGTTAAACTACTTTAGGAGCTCTAAGGACTGCCATGGTGAAAACAATATTTGAAATCTCCTTGTGAATTTTGCTAGAGTATGGGTCAGTGTTTTGATTGCAGAAGAGTTCGACAAAGGATTACTAACATAATAAAACAACTCCATGTATATTTTTGATGAGGATATGACAATGCAAAATGGTTAAAATCTCTTAAAAGTCTATGCTGAATGATAAAGACCCTTTATTAATAATTTCATTGGGGAAAAAATGGAAAAAACTAAAATATAAGTACATAATCGATTAATCGTAAAAATAATCGACAGATTAATCGATTATCAAAATAATCGTTAGTTGCAGCCCTAAATATTTTTTATTTTTTTTGCGGTCCGAGTCGCGGGCGGGTTATTAATACATTGACCCGCGCATCACTGGTACGAGTGGAAAGATTCGCGCTCGCGCATTATTTTAATGTTTTGCTTTCGCGTTACAATAATGTGCTCTCGTTGCTGCTTCTGAACCGCATACACATAACTTACTGTATACGCACTGCAGATGGAGTACGTGACCCTTGGGCAATAAATATATTGGGCAAAACATATAACACCTGAAGCACCGCTACAGTGAGCTCTATGACCAATGCATGGAGATGAAAAATAAAATAAAATAAAAAAAAGATCCCTGAACACGGTTTTATTTTATTTTATTTTTCTTTTTCTCCATATGTCTAGACATTTTGTTTGACATCTTTACTTAGTGATTATTTTGACTTATGTCTGTTCTAGAGACATTTGATAAAGCTCTCATTGGTTTTCTTTTGTAAATATGTTTAAAATGTATACTGAATGAATTTATGACTGTAAAGCATGTCTATGCTTGTTAAAATCGTGATTAAAACCGAAATCGCAAAATTGATCAAAAAAATCGTGATAGGCTTTTTTTGTCCATATCGCACAGCCCTAGCTATGATAATACTTTTTGTGTGCTAAAAAAAAAAAACTAAACACAAAAACACTATTCATTCAACAACTCTTCTCCTTGACATCACCCTAGTACCATTTTGGAGAGTATCCTCTGAACGGAAACAGTGTATGCTGTTCTGTTTAAGCTACGTTTATTACGGTTTTATTACAGTTGGACTCTTTATGTAAAGTGGATTATTACACCGATCTCCTTGCTACGCTTCTGGGCGTAAAATGTCTAAGGACCCACGCTGTCTATGGGAGGGTCAAAGAGTTGTCAGAATGCATCAAAATTATCTTAATTTAAGAGGTCTGACGGGTTTGGAATGACATGAGGTCTAGTAATTACAGAATTTCATTTTTGGGTGAACTATCCCTTTAATAATTTAAATGTGTTTCATTATTGAATGGATCACAAAACAATCTGTTGAAAGTAATGTTAAATCAGAATAACACAATTTAATGTCATTTTCAAGAGTGAATTATTTTCTGTACCCATCCACATCTTTCTCTGGAGCCACGCTGTTGATAATCCTTTCTGTATTAATAGTGTGGATGGAGTCAAGGGGCAGCTGGACAATGAGCCCATGAATTTTGGAGTCCTCATTTACTTCCATTACACGGTGCATAACCTTCAGAATGTGTAACAGTTAATCATAAATGACAAGGTCTGAAATCGGTGTAAAACGTGGATTAACAGTTAATGACTCCAAGTGAAGCTGTCCTACCTCATTTTCAGTTGCAGTCCGTGGAAGCTTCATATGCACAGCACTGATCCCGATCTAAAAAAATCAAGACAGTAATAGTCATTAAAGGGCTCATAAGATGCATTTTTTTTTATCATTTTTTATTCGTCAGTGTGTGTGTGTGTGTGTGTCATATATATATATATATATATATATACACACACACACACACACACGTTCATACACACACATATATATATATATTTTAGGGGTGGCACGGTTCAACTTTTTCACGGATCGGTTTGTTTCACGGTTTTGGAGTCACGGTTTTCAGTATGGTTCGGTATGTGGAAAAAAAGAATAATATTCTATCCAACTACAAGGAACAGCACGAATAACTGCAATAGAGTAAAGATACAAACAAACAGTGATTCATTTTTTTGTTTAGGTAGGTCTAGCTTAAGTTTTTAGGTACAGAAATTTAAAAGTAATCAAATGCAAAACAGCAATGCATGTTTGACTGTATAAATTAAAGATTACACTTCATAGTTACAAACGCTTTTAAATCAAGAGCATTGAGTGATTTCTTTGTTGTTGCTGTTCGATTAATATAAAGACTGTCACTTTAAGAGAATGAACTGATACAGTAGGCCTACGTTCAGCCGGCTATGTCTGCTCCAGGATACTTACCAAGAAGGCATTTTCACATATTTTTTGTCTAAAATTTGTCCATTTAAATAGAGAGACAGCAGAGAGATCTTAATATTTGCACGTGTTCTGAGGCACGGCTTTGCGTGCTTCGGAAGTTCAGATGAGCGCGCGCAAGCTAGCAAACTCTGGCTCTTAAATGTTTAAACTGACAAAGCTTAAATTAGATCATCATTAAAGAGTTTAGTTTAAACAAATCAACGTGTGCTGTTCAGATCTCATCTGTGCGCTCGCTATCAGCACCCGGATGACGACGGAATGAATGACTGCTCATATTCCAGCATGCAGGAGTCACATTGATCAAGAGTGAATGATTTGGCCAGGTTTTTCCGCATTGTAATGTATGGGAATCCAGAATGCGCATGCATCAACAGAAACATACATTAGCTGAACCCTGTTTGTTTTACATGTTATTTATAGCAAACCATATTACAGATGCTTTGTCAGATTTAAGTTAAACCGCAGTCCCAGCACGTGCCGAACCGTGTGTTGTGAATATATATATATATATATATATATATATATATATATATATATATATATATATATATATATATGTGTGTGTGTGTGTGTGTGTGTGTGACATATCAGGACACAACTTTGTATAATGACATGGGTATGACACAGGTATTACAAGGAGAGGGTGACTTATGAGGACATAACCTCAATGTCCCCATTTTTCAAAACGCTTATAAATCATACAGAATGAGTTTTTTTTTTTGAGAAAGTAAAAATGCACAAAGTTTCCTGTGAGGGTTAGGGTTGGTGAAGGTTGACAGAATATACAGTTTCTACATTATAAAACCATAACGCCTATGGGATGTCCCCACTTTTCACAAAAACAAACGCGTGTGTGTGTGTGTGTGTATATACACACACACTACACACACTGCTTGGCGGAAAAGTAACCTATCCTACAGAAAAGCATTAAAAACTGCTAGATCCGATTACTTTTCTTCTCTTTTAGAAGAAAGCAAACATAACCCCAGGTATTTATTCAATACAGTGGCTAAATAAATGAAAAATAAAGCCTCAAAAATTGTTGACATTTCCCAACATCACAGCAGTAATGACTTTATGAACTACTTTACTTCTAAAATCGATACTATTAGAGATAAAATTGTTACCATTCAGCTGTCAGCTATAGTATAGCATCAGACAGTGCATCCTCTACCATAGGAGAGGAAGAATTGTATAAACTTGTTAAATTATCTAAAACAACATGTTAGACCCTATACCATCTAAGCTCCTAAAAGAGGTGCTTCCAGAAGTCATAAATCCTCTTCTGACTATTATTAATTCCTCATTGCCTGCCTGCGGGTCTCGCTGTTGGACAGTGTTTTCTCTACTTCCTGTTGGCCTTCTGTAACTCAACGTAGCTCCGTGTAGCTGTTCTTATTTCATTTTTTCCTCTAGAATTTTTATCTTACTATCACTGTCTGTTTGTCTTTGTTTTTTTTAAGTGGTAAAATATAACTTAATTCACACCATATTTCTGATATTATCGATCAGTCTTATCAGATTAACTTTGATCGTTCACTTTTCCGTGAGTGCAGTACACCTGCAAAGCGTTAGCACTCGTTAGCTTGTCATTAGCGTTTTCTTTTCTCCTCTCTCTCGCTCCAGTTTTTCACAAGTTCATTAAACAACTGCAGTAAGAATATTTCATCAAGCACGGTGAGTAATGGCTTCTCCTGCTATCGTTATTTGCACCTCTTGCCACATGTACAGTTTATCTATCTCTGTCGCTGATGAGGGATTCACATGTGATAAATGCAGGGAAATAGTTAGGCAGACAGAGAAGATTTCAGAATTAGAGACACGCATCCAAACTTTAATTGAGGACAGTAAGAATGTTAGGGCTCTAGATATGGCTTTGGATGCGTCTAGCTCAGGGATTCCTGTACATTGTCCGATTCCAGCAGAGCCCCTGCAGCAGGGCAACTGGGTGACGGTGAGGCAGCATTGTCGTGGGTCAAAACACCGCTCTTCTGTTCCGATCAAAACATTAAACAGGTTCTTCCCACTCAGTGATTCACCCACTGAGAAACCTGATGAAAGTGCTCTAGTTATTGGTGATTCTATTGTACGGAACGTGAATATAGAGACACCAGCCACCATAGTCAAATGTTTACCGGGAGCCAGAGCGCCTGACATCTTGGCAAATTTAAAAGTGCTGGCAAATGCTAAATGTAAATACAGTAAGATTGTTATTCATGCTGGCGCTAATGTTGTTCGATCACTAAAAATAACTTTAAAGAGGTGTGTGAACTTACAAGCACGATGTCAGACACAGTAATATGCTCTGGTCCCCTCCCTGCTTACCGTGGTGATGAGATGCATAGCAGATTGTCATCACTCAATGGCTGGATGTCTAAGTGGTGCCCACAGAATAACATAGGTTTCATAGACAATTGGACGAGCTTTTGGGGCAGACCTGACCTGTTGAAAAGAGATGGTCTTCATCCCTCCTGGGGTAGTGCCACTCTTCTCTCTAGAAATATGGCAAATAGTCTTAGAGGTCATACTTGACTAACTGGGGCCCAGGTCAGGAAGCAGACAGACTAGCTAAACCGACCGTCTGCTAGCTGCCTCCCGTCACAGAGGTCAGTTAATTATCACCACATAGAGACTCTTTCACCTAGATATCACACTATAGAGACTGTGTCTGTTCCCCGAACTAGAAAATATGAAAAAAAAAGTCCAAACCAAATTAAGGTTAACAATTTAATTGAGGTTCAACAAATAAAAAACAAATGCAATATGGATAAACAAATGATAAATCTTGGCTTATTGAATACGAGATCCATTTCTACGAAAACACTTTTTGTAAATAATATGATAACTGATCATAATATAGATGTGCTCTGTTTGACAGAAACTTGGCTAAAACCTGATGATTACATTATTTTAAATGAGTCCACCCCCCAAGATTACTGTTATAAACACGAGCCACGTCTAAAAGGCAAAGGGGGAGGAGTTGCTTCAATTTATAACAACGTTTTCAGGATTTCTCAGAGTGCAGGCTTCAAGTATAACTCGTTTGAAGTAATGGTGCTACATAAACATTATCCAGAGAAACAAATGTTAATGATAAATCACCTGTTATGCTTGTACTGGCTACTGTATACAGGCCACCAGGCCACCATACAGACTTTATTAAAGAGTTTGGTGATTTTACATCAGAGTTAATTCTGGCTGCAGATAAAGTTTTAATAGTTGGTGATTTTAATATCCATGTTGATAATGAAAAAGATGCATTGGGATCAGCATTTATAGACATTCTGAACTCTATTGGTGTTGGACAACACGTTTCAGGACCTACTCATTGTCGAAATCATACTCTAGATTTAATACGGTCACATGGAATTGATGTTGATAGTGTTGAAATTATTCAGCCAAGTGATGATATCTCAGATCATTATTTAGTTCTGTGCAAACTTCATATAGCCAAAATTGTAAATTCTACTTCTTGTTACAAGTATCGAAGAACTATCACTTCTACCACAAAAGACTGCTTTTTAAGTTATCTTCCTGATGTATCCAAATTCCTTAGCATATCCAAAACCTCAGAACAACTTGATGATGTAACAGAAACTATGGACTCTCTCTTTTCTAGCACTTTAAATACAGTTGCTCCTTTACGCTTAAGGAAGGTTAAGGAAACCAGTCTGACACCATGGTATAATGAGCATACTCGCACCCTAAAGAGAGCAGCCCGAAAAATGGAGCGCAGCTGGAGGAAAACAAAACTAGAGGTATTTCGTACTGCTTGGCGGGAAAGTAGCATATCACACAGAAAAGCATTAAAAACTGCTAGATCGGATTACTTTTCTTCTCTTTTAGAAGAAAACAAACATAACCCCAGGTATTTAATCAATACAGTGGCTAAATTAACGAAAAATAAAGCCTCAACAAGTGTTGACATTTCCCAACACCACAACAGTAATGACTTTATAAACTACTTTATTTCTAAAATCGATACTATTAGAGATAAAATTGCAACCATTCAGCCGTCAGCTACAGTATCACATCAGTCAGTGCACTATAGACCACCTGAGGAACAGTTCCACTCATTCTCTACTATAGGAGAGGAAGAATTTTATAAACTTGTTAAATCATCTAAACCAACAACATGTATGTTAGACCCTATACCATCTAAGCTCCTAAAAGAGGTGCTTCCAGAAGTCATAGGTCCTCTTCTGACTATTATTAATTCCTCATTGTCATTAGGATATGTCCCCAAAACCTTCAAACTGGCTGTTATTAAGCCTAGGGGTGCTCCGATCACGATCGGCCGATCGTTAATGCGCATCTCGTCAGTAAAGCCGGTTCTCTAATCAGCAGTTAATTCCATCAGGTGCGTGATTTCACATAGAGCAGCTGTTACTACACAGAGCCGTTGTTAACTGAGAAGATGCGCTAAAAAACGCTGAAAATGAAGTGGATTTGCGCATCTTCTCTAAAAAAAAAACCACAACTTGACCCCAAAGAACTTGTTAATTATAGACCAATCTCGAATCTCCCTTTTCTGTCCAAGATACTAGAAAAGGTGGTATCCTCACAATTATATTCCTTCTTAGAGAAAAATGGTATATGTGAGGATTTCCAGTCAGGATTTAGACCGTATCATAGTACTGAGACTGCTCTCCTTAGAGTTACAAATGATCTGCTCTTATCATCTGATCGTGGGTGTATCTCTCTATTAGTTTTATTGGATCTTAGTGCTGCGTTTGACACAATTGACCACAACATTCTTTTGCATAGACTTGAACACTTTGTTGGCATTAATGGAAGTTCATTAGCATGGTTTAAATCGTACTTATATGACCGCCATCAGTTCGTAGTAGTGAATGAAGATGTATCTTATCGATCACAAGTGCAGTATGGAGTACCTCAAGGCTCAGTACTAGGGCCGCTACTCTTCACGCTTTATATTTACCCTTGGGAGATATCATCAGGAAACATGGTGTTAGCTTTCACTGTTATGCTGATGATACTCAGCGCTATATTTCCTCGCAGCCCGGTGTAACACACCAATTTGAAAAACGAATGAAATGCATAGTCGATATAAAAAACTGGATGACGAGTGATTTCTGCTAAATTCTGAAAAAAACAGAGGTGTTAATTATAGTACCTAAAAACTCTGCATGTAATAACCTAGAACACTAAGACTTGATGGCTGCTCTGTCAATTCTTCGTCATCAGAACCTAGGTTTGCTATTTGATCGCAATCTTTCCTTAAAAAGCCACGTTTCTAGCATTTGTAAAACTGCATTTTTCCTGTTCATCTCAAAAATATTTTTCCTATTCATCTCAAAAATATATCTAAATTACGGCCTATGCTCTCAATGTCAAATGCAGAAATGCTAATCCATGCATGTATGACTTCAAAATTAGACTATTGTAATGCTATAATGGGTGGTTGTTCTGCACGCTTCGTAAACAAACTACAGCTAGTCCAAAATGCAGCAGCAAGAGTTCTTACTAGAACCAGGAAGTATGACCATATTAGCCCGGTCCTGTCTACACTGCACTGGCTCCCTATCAAACATCGAATAGATTTTAAAATATTGCTTATTACTTATAAAGCCCTGAATGGTTTAGCACCTCAGTATTTGAATGAGCTCCTTTTACATTATACTCCTCTACGTCCGCTACGTTCTCAAAACTCAGGCAATTTGATAGTACCCAGAATATCAAAATCAACTGCGGGCGGCAGATCCTTTTCCTGTTTGGCGCCTAAACTCTGGAATAACCTACCTAACATTGTTCGGGAGGCAGACACACTCTTGCAGTTTAAATCTAGATTAAAGACCCATCTCTTTAACCTGGCATACACATAACATACTAATATGCTTTTAATATCCAAATCCGTTAAAGGATTTTTAGGCTGCATTAATTAGGTAAACCGGAACCGGAAACACTTCACATAACACCCTATGTACTTGCTACATCATTAGAAGAATGGCATCTACGCCAATATTTGTCTGTTTCTCTCTTGTTCCGAGGTCACCGTGGCCACCAGATCCAGTCTGTATCCAGATCAGAGGGTCACTGCAGACACCCGGATCCAGTACTTATCCAGACCAGATGGTGGATCAGCACCTAGAAAGGACCCCTACATCCCTGAAAGACAGCGGAGACCAGGACAACTAGATCCCCAGATACAGATCCCCTGTAAAGACCTTGTCTCAGAGGACCATCAGGACAAGACCACAGGAAACAGATGATTCTTCTGCACAATCTGACTTTGCTGCAGCCTGGAATTGAACTGCTGGTTTCGTCTGGTCAGAGGAGAACTGGCCCCCTAACTGAGCCTGGTTTCTCCCAAGGTTTTTTTCTCCATTCTGTCACCGATGGAGTTTCGGTTCCTTGCCGCTGTCGCCTCTGGCTTGCTTAGTTGGGGTCACTTCATCTACAGCGATATCATTGACTTGATTGCAAATAAATGCACAGACACTATTTAACTGAACAGAGATGACATCACTGAATTCAATGATGAACTGCCTTAAAGGTGCCATATGCAGAAATTGAGGTAAAAATATCCATAACATGACGTACACGCATCAAAAGAATGAGAAGAAATAAGGGCGATGATGTCATAAAAAAATGTCAAGTTATAGTACTGCAGAGATATCAACCTTAATTAGCATTAGCATTACTAGCCCCGGCCCGACAGGTGTTGTAATACCAGTTTCGGCCGTGGGAGGCGGTATGCGGGCAACATAACCACCAGCCAACCTACAATACACGAATAACTCGCAGGGCCTGTGGGCGTGTACTTGAACCTGATGTCAATCATGTGGAAAGTACAGCCCACTACTTTCAGTTCAGAGATGAGAGTGGAAGGATAGCTGAAGCCCTTGGCAAGAGACCAACACCCGCTACAGGGATAAAACCGCGCTCGGAATCACAAATCAAATCCGATAAGAATACCAGAGTAAACATCGGCACTGCTTTTAAGCGCTGGAGACAACTGATGGACCTGAAAGAAATGAGGTTCGACTTCGAACTTGCAAGTTAGATGCTGTTAGTATTTCGCTAGAAGTTTGTTTTATATGTTTGTGTATTTGTTTTCGGGAAGTTATAACATAGAAATGTATCGAAGGCTGTTCGATAAACATGCTAATGTTAGCGATGGCTAACCGTAGCTGCGTTTGATAATTAGCTAGCTATAACTTAACGTTACCCATTTTATTATATAGGGCTGTGCATGTCTTTACTCATGTACATCTCATCAGTAAAGACGCTCCTGTAATTAGGAGTATATATCCAGCAAGTGTGTTCAGATCAGGATTGCCAGGTTTTCACAACAAATCCTGCCCAGTTGCTTCTCAAAACTAGCCCAATCTCGCTTCCAGAAGGTTCCCCGATAAAACATTGCTTCCCGGGGTTAAAATATAGGTTTTTTAGCAGGGTTGCCTTGGTATAATTCGCATTTTAGGGGCTAAATATCACGTTACTTGTACTGGGGTCGCTGTGACCAGCGGACATGAAAAACAACCACCACAGACTTGGCAACACTGGTTGGCATTTACTACACAGAGCCGTAATTCACTGACAATCTACACAACATCGATGTTAAAATCGCAGGCAATTCTTTGTCGATTTTGAAAGCGATTTTGTGTTAGTTGTCGGTAGACTAAGGCTCTGTGCAGTAACTGCCGCTCCACCTGAACCAGTGTTGCCAATTCTGCGGTTGTTTTTAATGTCCGCGGTTTGAAGCAATCCCAATACCAATAACGTGATATTTAGCCCCTAAAATGCTAATTTTACCAGGGAAACCCTTCCCCAAAATTTATATTTTAAGCCCGGGAAGCAAGTTTTATCGGGGAACCTCCCGGAAACGCGATTGGGCTAGTTTTGGACTAGTTTTAAGAAGCAACTGGGCAGGATTTGTTGTGAAAACCTGGAAACCCTGATCTGAATGCACATGCTGGAGATATACTTCTAATTACAGGAGCGTCTTTACTGATGAGAGGTGCATGGAAATCGCATTCGATTTTTTGCACAGCCCTATGTATCATAACTAACCTGCTCTGTCTAGTCTGTTGGTCTCCGTGTCCTCTTTGCTTCGTGGTTTTTCGGTGCGTGAAAAAATTGATGTGTGGCGTGAAAGCGTGTCAAAAGAGTCAATTGCGTGTGTCTCACGGTGAATGCTTGAGAGTTGGCACATTAGTTCTCAAGCAGAATAAGGGACAGGTTGATTATTGCTGTTTGGCGTTTGTATTAATCTATGATGTGTCCCTGTTTGCCTACCTACAGGGACATAAAAAAATAAATTAAAAGTGATACGTGGACCAAGGTGTCTGAGATTGTTCATTTTAAGTAAAGGATCCTAATATTTCGTCCAAAACAATATTTAATGAGGTTATAACTCCTTGTGGTTAGTCTACATGAGATCAACAAGCTTGTTTGCTTTGCGGCCGCTTTAAATATAAAATAAGCATTCGATCTACGTTAGAGCATCTGAGCACTCACAAATCTTTCTGCAGCGTTGTGAGCAGAGCGGCAAGAGCGATTTTTGACGCTCTAGATGCCGGCGGTGTGAACGCACAGTTAGGCTTCGGCTATGGCTGTAGTGTTGTTGTGAAAGTAGGGGCGGAGCATAGAGACTATGCCGTTTCTCGTTTGTTACTCTAGAGTAGACCAATTAACTTTATTGAGGCATACTGCCCCCATCTGGTATGGAATGTGGAGTATGACTTGATTTTTTTTTTGCCAAACATTACAGATGGCACCTTTAACTATCATTTTGCATTATTGAGACACTTTTCCAAATTAATGTTGTTCAGTGCTTTGACGCAATGTATTTTGTTTAAAGCACTATATAAATAAAGGTGATTGATTGATTGATTGACTCACCTTCCTACCACATTAGCAAATTTAATTAATATATCCTCCCCAAAAATTACTTTGCAAAATATACAAAATTATAGCTAATTCAAATAAAACCATAACTTCACCCACAATCAAATGGATCCGATTGCTCCTGATACCGACTTCTGGACTCAAATTCAGAGATTCTTGTTGGTCTAAAAGTTGGTAATGAACCCTCTTTTATGGCCAAATGCTTTGAAAATCCCGCCTTGTACTCACCGAGATTAGAAAAGCAGTCATCGGTGAAATGTTGTGAACACAACAAAAGGGATTTGTTGTACTGCTCTGGTATTGTGGTAAAAATGAATTTTAGCCATTGGTTCTTCTGATCTTCATTCTTTGGCAGTGAAAATAAAACAAACTTGCCTTTACAATTAAAATCACACTGATTTTAATGCACTTCACCTTTTTAATGCACCACTTTAGTTTAGGCGTAAATACAAATAGTAACTGTACAGTGAATGAGAAGAAAGGGAAAGAAAAGGGGGAAAAAAAGAGAAAAGAAAAAGGAGAAAAGAAAAAGGAAAAAATAGGGGAAAAAGAAGAAAGGGAAGGAAGGGAAAGGAGAGAAAAAGAAAAAAGAAAAAAAGGAAAAGGAAAAGAAAGAAGAGAGGGGGAAAAACATGCACACTATAGGAGAGGTGTGGTATGTGGTGGGTGTGTGTCACACGTGTGTGTATTATTATTGTTATTATTATTATCATTATTATTACTACAATAATTATTATTGATATCACTGTCGCAGTCATTGCAAAGTGTTATCATAATCTTTAGCATTACTATGAGTATACTTTTTTTAACTACTATTGTTGTTATATTATCATCATCGCCATATTTCGTATTCATTTTATATATATATATATATATATATATATATATATATATATATATATATATATATATATATATATATATATATATATATATATATATATACATACACACACACACACACACACACATATATATACACATATATATATACACATATATATATATATATATATACACACACACACATACACACAGGTCAATTTATATAGGAATATTAAAAGGTAGAGCCATAGATTTATCTAAACTGATTTTATAACTAGATAAATTACTGATAAATGCCCATTAAACCCTGTGATGAAATAATAAGTGCAGAAAGTTTCCATGTTTGTGTTAAATTTATTACATTTAAAAGTCAATGTTATCTGTGCCAAAAAGTGATTTTATCAATCCCCGTCTAGTTGGGTTTAATAAAAGGTGGTATCACAGTTTCTAGCCTGCAAGCTAGTTTTATATTAATGGGAGATTTCTGGCCAAATATTTTACAAAATTCACAAGGGAAACCATCAGGACCTTGAGATTTACTGGAGGGCATAGATTGAATTACACTAAAAACTTCTAGTGACACAGGTGAGTGTCTAGTGTTCTAGTGAGGGTAAGTCTATCTAAATATTTAGGCCCAATCCCAATTCTATTTTATACCCCTTCCCATTCCCCTACCCCTCCGCCTACCCCTTCCCCTTATCCCTTGAAACAGAGGGTCAAGGGGTAGGGGAGAAAATATTCGCCTAAGGATTGGGACACCACTACCATGAGGTCACACGTCATCATTCGTCGTCTAGCTCTTACAATACACACATATACTGGTGTGCATTAGAGCCTTTAATTATCGTTCTGTATTAATGAGCTGCTTACTGACACACATATATCGGAAATCGCGCAGCTCACACATCCAGGAGAAGATAAACTTGTCAACGCTGCCCCACGACTTTTATTAAATACAGTTTAAATACTGAATCGCTACATTTTCCAGCGCCAAGAGGATACCATCGCTGTTTTTAAGTAAACGCACTCTAAAAAGATAAACACACAGACGCGAATACACGCAACTTCCATTTCTCTTTCTCACTCTCTCTCGAAGTGCGACTTAAATGTTTTTTTCCTCGTCATGACGTATTTTTGGACTGATTCGACTTATACTTAGGTGCGACTTATAGTCCGAAAAATACGGTATATATGAACTGGGATTATTAAAAGAAACTGAACCATTTGATATATTGGAGAGTATAAATGCTTGGAAATATTCATGTCTTTTAATTCCATTCATTATTTGTAGCATGCCTGCCACCCAAAAATAGGTTTTGTGCTTGCTTACTTTTAATCAGAAATAAATGGTCAGCTTTCAAATTTTAAACGTGTTTTTTTTTCGCCACAGAAAGACACCACTACAACACAAAATGTCACGTAAAGTCACATTTTCCTAAGGAAAGACATACATTGTACATAAACTTGATAGTCAGCTATAAAAAAAACTGCATTGTAATTTATTATATTTTACTTAACCTTGATTTAAAACCGTCATGGGAATCTGCAGGGAGACTTCAGATCTAAAAACGTGGATGTCTTTTTTTTGCGCTGCTTGTAAAATCGGCTCCTTATCCGCATATTGTAGGAAGTGGACCAGAACACTTCGTGTGGGGCAAATTTGCTCCTGGGAGGGGGCTGAGAGACATATGGGCTCTCTCGATCTCGAAATGCGAGTCAGGTGTAAGGTCCAGCCATTTTGGCAGCATCTGTGTGAGAAATTGTGCATCAGACTCAGGACCTTGAGCTTTCTCAGGCAGGCCAATGATTCTCAGTTTTTTGTTTCTTTGGCTCCAAGTAACGCAAATTTTTTGTCCAAAAATGCAATTCTGTTGTCGTGAGAGAGCATGCAATCTTCGGTTGCAGAGACTCTGCATTCAGCCTCAGATAAACGAGTCTCATTTGACGCCACTCTGTCAGACAAATTAGAAAGGGATTCCTGTATTGAGGTAACTGAAGTAGAAATATCATCCAAACAGTTATCAATCGCACTTAACCTGCCGTCAATATCGAGAACGGATTTCGGTCAGCATGACTTTGGCCTGATCTGACATAGTCTCCCCTCCATATTAGCGTGCTTTTTCTTTAAGTTTCTTGAAGGCCAAGAGAACATAAATAGAGGAAACTAACATGTTTTTTAGTCTGGGGGCATTATTTGTTATTGTTGGGACAGTGTACTTTGAGTAAGAATCAAGAAAAAAAAAAAAAAGGAAAATTTCAAAAGAAATACAAATGGCATGGAGCTATAATGTTTACAAGAAACTCAGTTTTTCCACTCTGGATTGAATACTCTGTTTAAAAGGAATGTGTGTCAATGTAAATTTTAATATAAATGACTGGGAACCTTTTGTGTATGAATTAGGTATTATAATTAAGCACAGACATCTACACACCAAAGTAGCTGAATCACTGTGCCGAATGTGGTTTTACCTCAGCAGCTGCTTTTAGCTTCATGCTGATGTACAAGTTTGAGTCCTCTCGGTCTCCCACCTAGAACACAGCATCAACATTCAAGAAATTTTAAACTTCCACACATTACATTTTTTGATAAATGTTTTTAGTAATTTCCTCTTTTCCAGTTTAGGCTTTTGAACTAAACATTTAAACAATAAAGGCAATACACACACACAAAAAAAATAAAAAAGAAAATAATATATATATAAATATATATATATATATATATATATATATATATATATATATATATATATATATATATATATATATATATATATATATATATATATATATATATATATATATATATATATAAAATTGTACAAAACTAAACATTTACACAGTTTAAAGTGCAAAAGAATTATAAAGACCAATAAGTAACATCTTATATTTAGATCCCATTATTTAACCTTAGTTAATGCATTAACATTAATAATGAACAATAGCTACATTTGATACAAATATTAAATCTTTCTTTAAAAAAAATAAATAAATAAATAAACTCAATGTAAGCTTGAATTCATTAAGTTGCAACTTTTGATTATAACAACTTGTTATTAAATACTGAATTTACCAGTGGCAAATGTAACGAAGTAATGATACTTTGTTACAGTATTTGAGTATTTTTTTGGAAGTATCTGTACTTTACTTGAGATTTTATATTTCTGCCAAATTTTACTTAAACTCCACTTCATTTCCCAATTAAAATGTATATCTTTACTCTGATACATTTCCCTGAAGCATATTCGTTACTTACTAGAAAATAGAAGTCAGAAGAACACGCACTGATGGAAAACAGGTTTGACGAATCAGTGGTATGGTGCTTGCAAGTTAGGCTCCTAAAAGCACCTTTGCTCATGTGCAAACAAGTGCAGGCACAATCTCGAAATCCCAGGCATTCTAAATTGTAGAAGGCAAAGTGCTTCTGGATGCTTTTTATATTTACATAATTTAATATAATTAACTTAATCCAGATCACAGAAAGAGTACTGTTTTTCTGCAGATATCAACATGATAAAATTTAAATAATTTTATACAAGTTCAGTAAAGCAATAAGTGACATACATTTTAGACATAATATTGCTCGTTTTTGCTCAATTTTGTTCAAAAAAAAATTGTTTCATAAGACCAACACAGTCTGTTTTGCATCTCTGATCAATGCATGGTGTTTACTTATTGAATTAATCCATTTTTGAATGAATCGGTTGATAAAATGATTCCTTCATTCACTCATTAAAGGGATACTCCACGCCAAAGTTTACATTTTCTCATTAATCAGTTACCCCCATGTCACTCCAAACTCGTAAAAGCTTTGTGTGTAGGACACAATTTAAGATATTTGGGATGAAAACCAGGAGGCTTGTGATTGTCCCATAGACTAAAGTAAATTAAAGCTGCAAGCAGCGATGAACGGGCCCTCGTACTCGGGCTCACCGCAAGCAAATGGCTTTAGTAAAAAAGCGGCGAGAAATATGCATTTGAAGTTGTAAATAAGTGAAATGTCAGTGATTTATATCTGCCAATCTTCCTGCATGGTGTGTCCTATTGCCAACAGGTGTCGCTATGATTATAACTGAATACTGGACTTTACATGTCTTCAGGCTATGACTCTTTCAAAGTTTTGAGAAGATCAGACATTTTGTGTCTAAGTTACAACTTCTACTCCCATGGCGAGACATCAAATTTTGTCACAGCTCCATGGACACACACTTTAACAAAAACTCAAGATCTCCACAATTTAACATTACAAAGAGCTTTAGATTAGATTGACCAAAATAAAATGTTGATGTCATTAAATTTCTATGAGTAGTTTGTTACAACGTAAAACAGGTCACTTCCTGTTGCAGCAGGTGGCACTATGGCTATAACTGAATATTGGCATTTAGATCTGTTCAGGTCAAGAGTCTTATCCAACATGTGAAGTTTGGGGCAGATTGGACATTGTACGTCTGAGTTACAGCAACTTCCTTTTTCATAGCAAACATTGAAATTTGTCAGGCCGCCATGGACACGCGCTTTAACGAAACTTCAAGTCCTTCACAATTTAACATCGCAAAGGGCTTTAGATTACACTGACCAAGTTTGTTGTTGATCTGAAAAAAATCTCTAGGTTAGGTTCGTTAAAGTACAACCCCTGAAAATGGCAAAAACAACAATTTTGCAGGGAAAATTCAAAATAAGCCACTTCCTGTTGGGATTCGGATTTCGTATCAAGAGTCTTTTTTGTAGGTATTGGGGTGTTACGTGTGTGCCAAATTTCGTGCATGTACGTGAAACATAGCTGGAAGGCTGTTGATTTTCTTAGTATAGGTGGCGCTGTCGAGCCATTTCGCCACACCCTCTTCTGAATCCTATATCAGACGTAAATTTTCAACAGGTTTGGCGCATGTGCAAAGTTTCATGACTTTTTGAGCATGTTTAAGCCTTCAAAAATGCGATTCATTTTGGAGAAGCGGAATAAAAAAACGGAGCAGATACAATAGGGTACTCCCACCATTGGTGCTTGGACCCTACCAATAATAATAAACGGAGCAATTCCAAGAGGGTCCTCACACCATCGGTGCTCGGGCCCTAATTACATGGTCAAAGTCCAGAAAAGTATGAAAGACTTCGTCAGGATAGTCCATCTGACATCAGTAGTTCAACTGTAACGTTATGAAATGACAAGAAATACTTTTTTATACAAGAAAACAAAAAATGACTTCATTCAACAATTAGTCTCCTCTGTTTCTCTCCACATCACCTTAGTCCCATTTTGGAGAATAGGAGCTGAACACAGGCAGCTTATACTCTTCTGTGTCAGCTGCGCCATAAGGATGTGCTGTTTTTGTTCAAATTAAAGCATAAATACACACACAAAAAAAAACATTCTATTGGTGCGGGGTGATGCAGAGTGTAAACTGCCTGCGTTCAGTTCATATTTTCCAAAGGTGATGTGGAGAAACCAAGGAGATGAATTGTTGAATAAAGTCGTTATTTTTGTTTTCTTCATATACAAAAAGTATTCTCGCCGCTTCATAAAATTTGTTGTCGTCTTTCATACTTTTCTGGACTTTGACAGTGTATTTTACATGGCAGTGAATGAGACCGTCAAAAGCCGGTTTTCATCCAAAATATCTTAAATTGTGTTCAGAAGACAAACTGCACGCTTTTTACTCATGACTGTCTAGCCTCCTTGTCATCTAATCTCATTGTTAAATTTGCGAATGATACTACAGTGCTAGGACTTATCACCAATAATGATGAGACTGTATACAGACAGGAAGTTGAACATCTGGCAACATGGTGTAAGGAGCATAACCTAGTCCTTAACACCAAGAAGACCAAGGAAGTCATTGTGGATTTTAGGAAAAAAGGACAACTTAATCACACTGCACCTCAGCTGTGGGAAAGGCACAGCAATGCCATTTCTACCTGAGAAAGCTGAGGAGAGCTTAACTCCCTAAGCAGCTCCTGTTAAATTTCTACCACTTGTGCTATTGAGAGCGTGCTGACCTATGGATTGTTGGCGTGGTTTTCCAGCTACACTAATGCCAAACAGCAGGCACTCCAGAGGGTGGTGAGGACAGCGGGAAATATCACAAACTAACCTCCCAGAGATTAACACTGTCCACACCACCCGCTGCCTGCGGAAAGTGCATAACATCCTGCGAGATCTATCGCACCCAGCGCACCACATGTTTGACCTGCTGCCCTCAGGGAGACGATACCTGGCCTTCAAAGCAAGAACCACCAGATTGGCCCACAGTTTTTATCGTAGTGCAGTGAGACTGTTGAACGAGTATTCTTAAAAACAATAATCGTTATGCCCTGTGAACTGGCAATATAAAAGTTTGCACTTTATGGACTATCACATTTATATTGAGGAATCTTCTAATGTTATTTATAACAATGACAAATAAAGAATAAAAGACAAAGCTTTTACAGGTTTGGAACGACATGGGGGTAAGTGATTAATGACAAAATTGTCATTTTAGGGTGGAGAAACAATTTAACAGTCAAATATTTTAATCCTGAATGAATTAGCCGTATGAATGAATCAGTTGAACCTCAATGACTCACTCATTAACAATCATTTGCTGCCACCTATTGGCAGTTTTAAATTCACATTGATTTTTTTTTTTCAAATATCAGCATTCATTTTTTTTGTTGAAAACAAAACATTAGGCCTATTTATGCTTATGTTCCTGCAGTTATATCCTGCAGTTATTATCCCTCTGAGATACATTAAACTGTGTAAATGCATTTATCCTTAATATATATATTATTGGGTATATTATTACCCAAAAAATACATAATGGAAGAAAGGGTTAAAACTGAACACAATCTTGCTACTCAAGCTATAATTTTTTTTTTAATATTTGCTTCTTTTCCACTTTGCATTTACTTGTACTTTTAATTTGAATACTTCAGTATGTTTAAGATTAAGAATAAGAATAATTTTCATACTTAAAAGTATGTGATTATTTATTGTACTTAAAACTTTTACTCAAATGGTGACTTCATCTTCTACCAAAGTCATTTTTACTTTTGTATGGCTTTCAGGTACTTTATATACCACTGGAAACTATGATTACATTAATTTTGAATGGAAACTTTACAAGAATTTTTCATTGCCAGTTTATGATAACTAATGAATTAATAAATGGTAACTAAAAAAAATAATGTAAAGTTTGACTGAACAATAAAGAATCAAGACATTTTCAAATATCTAGGGCATATTAATGAAGTCTTATTTTGGCCACAACTTTCTCTGGGTTTCAGCTAATGGAAAGATTTTTGGTGACAGTTCTTATTTTGACACATTTTGGGAAAATGCTTTGAAAATTTTTAAAAACGTAATACATTGTGGGCAAATTCACTAACCTTTACGTTCGTGGATGAAAACATCCACTAAATTAAACTGCTGTAAAAATCAAATAAATATTTTTTTGCATAGATCTATCAAATCAACCTCAGTCTTGATCAAAACTGCCAAATGTTTTAAAAAATTCCTAGATTTTAACTCTTTAATTACCAAGTTCATAAATGTCACTGATTTGAAAAAATAAAAAAAAAAAAAAAAAAATA
Source organism: Carassius gibelio (assembly GCF_023724105.1). Taxonomy (NCBI): domain Eukaryota; kingdom Metazoa; phylum Chordata; class Actinopteri; order Cypriniformes; family Cyprinidae; genus Carassius; species Carassius gibelio. The sequence goes on along the minus strand of NC_068412.1, from coordinate 2,243,469 downwards.
AGACATTTTCATTATAAAAAGTGATTGTGGACTGGATATTTTTTTACCTTATAGTCTTGGGCATGTCAAAGATTAGCAACAAGTTTGGCTTTGATGCATTGTTCGTTTTTTCGTTCATTATCGTGTTATTTCCCATTACCGAATACCGGCATAATTTAATTTGTATCTTTTATTTATTTATTCATTATGTGCTATTGCTTGCTATTTGTTCTTATTTACTGACTGTTCATTTGTTCACATGGAACTAAGAATTGTAAAATTTAAGTGGTATCTAATATAAGAATATAAGATAACGGGTCAAAAACCCTTTTATTATTATTATTATTATTATTATTATTTTTTTTTTTGGTAGGGCAAGTAAACATTTTAACCACTGGCCTGACCGGGCCAGCAGGAAAAATCCTTAGCGTTGAGCCCTGACTGGTCATGAAATGACAACAGCCGTTCACAATGAAATGAAATGGAGAAGGAAAACAAGTATTCAAGCTTGTTCTCAGTTCAAGGAGACTAACCTAGCAAACACAGTACATTCTGCTATCTTAAGTATTTGGTTTCTGTTTGGTTATTTATTTAAATTTTCACTTTTCTTTTTTTTTTTTTGAGAACCAAATAAAAACATTTCAGGTAGGTTATTTTTTATGTTTTATATTTTACAACCATAAAATAATATTCCCAAAATATTGCAGGGACGTTATTCTTATTGTTAAGACAATAAAAAGAAAATGAACTGTCTCATTTGCATACAGCAATTAATCCTTTATTACTCAAGTGCAAAATTACTTGCGTAAAACAGAACAATTTAGGGATGCACAATTAATCGTATTTTAATCTCGATAATGATATTCACCTTCCTCAATTGATTAAAAATAATAGTCACGATATTGGCCAGCTCTTTATGTATCCTGAAACATGTTTTTAATTTGGCATTTGCATTGTCTTGCATTGCTAACAAGTCTTCACTAGCGTTCATGCTTGTGGTTGCCAGATGTGAAGAGCTTCAATCCCCAACATCGTTTTCTCCTTTAAGGATACACTTAAAAGAAGTTTTAAAACAATGCTGGTGTTTTAATTTGTGCAATCTGGCAACCCTGTTCACCCTCACTGATGGCAGAACAAGCGCTGATGATAATAAGAAAACATACGAGTTTAGCGATCTATCCACAGCGATATTCAGCTTACATGAAAGTGTCAGACAATGTGTGCTTTTCACAAACCATTTGTAATGTTTGTGTTACCAAATGTGCCATGATCAAACTTCCACTGAGTTTCAATAATGGATCTATTGTGTTTGAGGAATAAATGTACTTGTCCTACCTGTGACAATACAATGGGGAAAAATGTATATAAATTGGAATTGTTGGAATTTATATTAAGAGTTTCTAAAGTTTTTACCAGTTTTCGTGTTGAAAATGGCACGGCAATGTTAGTTTTCAGTGTGTATTAACTAACTTTGAACAAATTTACTGTGCGAGGCTAAAATGGCTAAATAAGGCTAAAACCAGCCTAAACTGGTTTACTGATTTTAGTTGGTCATCCAGCCCAGTCTTTGCTGGTCAAAAGGCTGGTTTTAAAGGGGTTTTGACCACTTCCTTAGCTGGTCAGGCTGGGAGACCAGCTAATTTTAGACCGGTTTTACCAGGTTTTTTCTTTTTTTTTCAGCAGGATAGAATAAGCTTTATTAATAATCGTGATTATAATAAAAAATAATCATGATTATCGGTTTAACCAATTATAGTGCAGCCCTAGAATAATTACCATCGTGTTCGTCAGCATTTCAGAAATGATTAACTGTCACTAAAAGACAGGTCACCACTAACCTGTAACACCACAAGACCTGGTTTGAAATTGGGATGAGTCATTCTCATGCCTTCCACCTCTTCCTTCAGTCTCCCTCTTACCTGACTGAAGAAACAAGGATTCAAAATCAGTTTTGCAAGCCATGGGTGTGAGAAAAGTAGACTATACTGACTTACATATGCATGTACTTATGATATCTAGTTGAGCTTTCTCTCAAATCTATTACATCACACATTTTTTTATTAATTAATAAAAGGGACATGTCAGACTAGAATATAAATAGTACAGCTGCTGATAGTTGGTTTTGAAAATACACTGATTTAAATGCTCCTTTAATTTTTTAATACAGTATAACACCAACTAAACAGGGAAACCAATCTGTCCTATCAGGAAGCATACATTTAAATCAGTTTCACATGATCTGGTGAAAATGAATGTGACAATGGATACACTGGAGAGGCAACAGCAATTTTTCATTTGAGAGATAATTAATGACAACAACAACAAAAAAAAGCAGACTAGAGCTACCCATGTTATCTAACACATAAATCTCTTAATGTATCAATCCAGGTGTTATACATGACATAACATGGTATAATACATGGTAATGTGCTGGACACACAATGAAATCATGTTTTATAGCGAAAACCAACAAAAAGTTACAGAACTTTTTGTTTGCATAAATATTCATAACATGTTATCTACTGATGTACTGTTGAAAAAGTTTTGACCAAAAAAATAAAAAAATAAATTTAAAATAGGAAATTTACAACGTTGTTTAGCACATGCTTTTATACAAAAAAAGACTCCCAATGTGAATGTGCACACCGGCACGCGCAAAAAGCCAGGTTTAAAAGCATAATATAAAAATTAAAAAAAACTGTCTGACCAATTGCACTTTTGTTCATGTGCATGGAGCTGCTGAAGTTACAGTAATACATGACAGTGGCGCTCAAGCACAAAATGGTCTTGCCGAGCACACATTGATACCTAATGATGAAGAGGAAGTAAGACGACGAAGAAGATGCAGAGGCAAGATGAATGTAGAGCTTCTGGTTTCATTGGTGTCTGAACACAAAGAGCTTTATGACAAACATGATAGCAATTACAAAAATCTTGATAAGAGGGAGTTGTTATGGACAAAAGGTATAGATCAAGAGGCAAAACTCTGTAGAACATTCTATTGCAACAGCGGTGCCCAGCAGCAGCCCTACACTTCTGCCATTTTGGGGTGAAAGCGACTCGGCAGTGCACTAGCTTCTACTGTAGCTAGTTAAAGTTAGTAGGTGCACTTGACAGTGCTATGTCCCACTTAAAAACACAATATTTTTACACTTTTGTGAATTTTTACCTATCAGGAAAACAGTAAAAAAAGATTTTTACTGTGACACTGATAGTTTTTGCCCTGGATTGCCCAACATTGCATTCTTTAGTTCCACGTTGACCTCTCTTTAGTTATGTCTATTTCTGTGTATCTGTGCTGTTATCCAGTTGGAGTTTTCACCCTAAAATGGCGTCCGTGCTATCAAAGGGCCACCTAGTATCCCCTTTTGGTCTTCTATACTCTTTGTTATGGAGAGGAATTGCAATACTGGGTCGATTCTTCTATGTGACAAGAAGCGTAAAGTTGCACAGTGCTACTTTGTGTACCAGGGTTAAGGATATGCCAGTATCAAATTTTCCTGTGGCGATTAATTATGCTTTTATCACGGTATACATGGTCATAACAGGTTAAAATAACTTTTTTCTTATAACAAAAATATCTGAACATTTAAATACAATAAATAAACACAGAAAATATATACATTTATAAGTTTTACACAGATTAAAGTGCAAAAGAACTATAAAGACCCATAGGCAAATATAGGAATACCTAAGATTAATAAATATTCAGAATAATTTTTCATTGGCAGTTTATGTTAACTAATGGATTAAATAATGTTAACTAATGAAGCTCTAATGTAAAAAAAAAAAATTGCATTCTAAGTCAAAATATTTGCCATTGTGATGAACACCATAGCAAATCCACAAATCTTAAAGTCTATACATTTAAAAAAAAAAAAAGTTTTAGAAAGTAGTGCAGCTGCTTTATTTATAGAGTTTCCAGGGTAAGGGCTGCATTTTAGCACCATCTGCTGTCAAAGAGTGAATGTGCTTTCATTCAGCGAGTCTCTCACGATCGCAAAGACGTTAATTAACAGGCTCAGGTGTGTTTGATCAGGGTAAAAATAAAAACAAGAAAGCGTCTGCGGAACAAAAGAAGGCTAAAGGCAATAAGGTAAGAAGTAGGACCTGTGTAAATATCGGATCAGTTTTCCAGTGCTGGAGAGAACTCACGGCCTGCTATCTGATGCCGAGATTGCTTTGTTCCTTTTCCGTAGGTAAGTAGCACCGTGTCTGCCCCGCAAAACCTAAAGTCTGCCTAAACTTGAAATTTGTCTATGTCATAAATAGAACGCACCAGCAGTTTTCGGTCAGGGATTTGTCATGTCGTACCATATATACTAGGGCTGGGATAAACGATTATTTTTTAAACGATTAATCTAGCGATTATTTTTTCGATGCATCGATTAATTTAACTATTAATTTTTCAGACCGATTCAATTTTGATTATCTCCCCATTAATTGACTACTAACAATTTATTCACGTTGATTTACATATCTGAATGAAAAAAACAACAACATCAATTTCCCCTAACATTGCAATTTAGGTTTATTGCTCTTAAAATTACAAAATAAAAGACTGACTAAGAATGCATTACTTTGCACTTGTATAGAGATAGCATTCAATAAAACCTTGAAGCCTTGAAAACACATAGCTTACCGAAACAAACTTACTGAACACATAGGGCCTAGCTTACTGAAAAAAAGTAACATAACAACAACTTGTCTAGCATTCAATAAAAAAGGTCACCCAAAATACTTGTTTAGAGCAATTGAAAGAATACAGTAACCAATGTAAACTTGAGGGCTTTAAGCTAATACAGACTGCGCTTTTCCAAAAAAAATAAAAATAAAAATTAACAGTGGGAGCTAGCAGCCTGTCATGGAGGAAAAAAAAAAAATCTCTGAATGCTCCACGTGAAACTTTGATTAAGCTCCACGCGTTTCGCCCTTTTTCTACCATGTCTAATGATTTTGGTTAAAATGCATGAGGGAGAGAGGGAGAGAGAGAGAGAGAGAGAGAGCAAGACAGCGCTCGTGTAATTTGAAGACTGTGAGTGCGCACGCACGCGTGAAACTTTGGTGTTTCGCCCTTTATCTATCGATTCGTGTTTAATGATTTTGATTAATCTGCACAAGGGAGAGAGAGAGCAAGAAGTAGGGATGCACGATCATGATTTTTCATGGCCGATTCCGATACCCATTTCTGATTTTTGTTATTTATCTTTAAGCAACAAACAAGAAAGAAGGAAAGTATGCATAAACAAGATGTTTACTTGGTATTCAATAGGCCAAACTGGCTTTTGGCTATTTTGGCTATAAAACAATAACCGTAATCATCTGAAATTAACGGCAGTATCTGCACAGTAAGCAGCCTAATTTCAATACAAACAAAAAAGGTACAGACATCAACATTTAGCTTTTGTTTTTTAATTGGGTTGAAACTACATACTACTGGCCTTAAATTAAAAGATGAACTGTAATCATGTGAAATGAAAGGCAACAACTGCATAGTTCTACAGTCCAAACAACACAATCAACACACATTCAATAACATGTTTCTTAATCAGCATTCAGTATTTCTTTTAGTTTTTAAATTTGGTTTAAAAAAAAAAAAAAAAAAAGCTTTACCAGTGAGAATAAAACAGTATGCTATATAATTATTCCAAAATGTTAAAATCAAATAATGTTGTTCCGAATAAAACACAGATGCAAAGTGTTTCACTCGTCCAAAAAAAAGAAAAAAAAAAAAAAGAAAAAAGAAAATAGGGTAATGATTGACATAACTATTCTCTTCAGTTAAAAAAATTATATAGATGTGAATCATTACCCATAAATGTTTTAATTGGATGAATGAAATATTTTTTTCACCGAGCTACAGCAGGTGATTTTTAAATCAAATTAAGTTTCTCAACACGTGAGAAGTGGATCTGGACATCTCTTCACAGTCTACTCGTGTTCAGGGCTCGGACCGGTACAATATACGCTCGCGCAGCTTTAGTGCGCTCAGGAAAGGCTCTTATTTTGTACGCCAGTACACCAACGGCTGATCGCTTTCTGCTATCTGTGCCTCAGACATGAAATTCAGCATTTCCAGTACTGATCGGCTGCCCGTGTCCTGCGCACAGATTTCGAAATACTTTCACACAAATTACATGATAGCGAATGATTTCAATGTAGTCTGTGCACGCGGCCGCACTTCCAGAAAAATCGGCCAGAAAAAGACCAAAAACCGGCCGATTGCCGATTGCGTATTTTAAGCAAAAACCGATTTATGGCCGGTCAACCGGTGCATCCCTAGCAAGAAGCGCTCGTGTTGTTTGAAGACTGTGAGTGCGCGCGCACAGCCGGGGCTCTCTCTTGTACGCGCCCTGTCAGGCGCAGTGGTCATTCTATTCTACATCACTCACCGATCAAATAAGGCTTTGACAGCCGCCGCCAAAAAAAAGATCAATGCAGAAAAACCCCTGGATTGGTTATATAACGTTAGACAGAATGTTGATGCGGCCATCCCGTATATTCAGCGCACATAAGGTAAACGTTTTGCAAACGTTTTTTAGAGAAATAAAAACAGGTCGACGAATCGATGCGCATATTTTGCGTCGACGTCATCAATGACCTCGACGCGTTGTCCCAGCCCTAATATATACATACATAAAATGTAGACAGCGTCACCAATTATAACAAATTTCATAGTATTTTGTCACTCCACTCATGTCCGGTGTAGACACAGTGTAATATTGGGTTTGCTTTGTTTCACAGAATTAATCTTTGCCCTGGTTGGTCAACGTATGTGTGTGGTGGAGCTATCAAAATAGGGGCAAGTCCCTTTTGGGGTAAGGGAGTGTTTGTTTTGGTGATTTCAAATGTCAACATTGACTACCAGAAATCGCTTACCCCACCTTTAATAATGCTTTTCGTGGATTTTCATCTGTGAGATACACCACTTACGGTATTTTGCAGATTACTAGACACAGGCATTTTTTTTCTCTTATTGAATACTCTAATAGAATCAAGGACCTGTTGCAGTCCTAATTTGCTCCATAAAAGTCCTACATAAGCGAATATGTGTTCAAAAAAATTCTCAACACTTGGGATAATATGAAATTGTAAATCCATTGTTTAACAGCTGTGGGAAGATGAAAAGAAAATCTTAAAACATTTTCTGGCAAACAGTTCCTCCTTATACATTCATACAATTCATTGAATCACACATTCTTTCACAGAGTTTCTATCAGCAGTCTGGCTTCCATCATATTTTCACACAAAACCAAACCTACTCCGTTGCGCCTGGGTGGGACTGCAGTTTGCACTCATTGCTGCCCATTGTTTCGGCTACATCAGAAATAAGTTTCTCAGTTATTAGGGGAATCTGGCTGCGATCTTCAATGTGGCACAGGACAGATTCTCAGATCTTTCTTTACTGCACATAGAGAATGAATTGCTTGAAAAACTATCAGAAGAGAAGAGATAGTGAAAGAAAGACAGTGGTCATCTACTCAATTTGTGAAAAAAATAGGTGGCTTTTCTGCATTAGGTATGTTTTTCAGGCTTTTTCTTTTTTTCCTTTTAATATATTTTTAATGTTGAATATATGTTATATAAATATATGAAATGTAGAAAATAAAAAAAGTGTTAGTGGCTCGTCAGCCAGTGGGATATGCACAATCAAAGTCCTTTTAGGCAAGTCGTGCCACTTGGCCTCCATCTTGGCGACACCTCCGGGTAGGGCTGGGTATTGTTCACAATCTTTCGATCCGGTGGCAATTTCTATAACCTCAGTTTTGATACCGGTTCCTAACGATACTTTTTTCAATACCATATGTTTTAAAATCCATTTCAACATCAACACAAATACATTAAATACAAAACTTTTATTTTTCACCTTAAAACTAATTCTGGTAACACTTCACACTCAGGATAACATTATTAATACAATTGGTTGTACTTTTTGGATAGGGGTGCGCCATTCAGGGGTGGACTGGGACCAAAAAGTGGCCCTGGACTTTCTGGCCCACAGCAGCCCACCACATCATAACGCAAACGCCCCTATTTTGACGTCATTTATTAATTTAATATTTAAGTAAACATTTTGGGGATTTTAACCAATAGGGCAACTGATCCTCCGTTGAAAAAAAAAAAAAAAAAAAAGAACAGCAGCTGTTCATTTAGCGACTCCTAGTGAGCGATACATGCTCATCAAGACACAAACATTCTTCTAGATGTCACACTTTGCATTCAGTTAGCTGTTCCATACGAATCATGCATGAAATAGAAGTTTATAAACTCAAACGATAGCTTTATGTGCTTTACAGATGAACTTGAAGTCTTTATTCATTCGAGATGTTCAATAATATATCATCTTCGGCTCGGTAATACAAGTTCATGATCCGATTAGTGAACCGATGGTTCTTTTGAGTCAATCTTTTAAAATAATAAATTTATTTTGTTTAATGAAACTAGTGTGGAAACCAGTGTTTCACAAACTGGATAGATCTGAGGTGCAGGGCTCGCAAAATTGTTAGCCACTTGTCCCGGGGATAGTGTTTTCCAGTCCGATGGGCTATCGTGAATAGTGATGTAAAATTCCTAACTTGATTCGCGTTGTTCACTCGTTTGAAGGGGCGAAACGGATCGTAGTTGATCGTTTGCATTTGTTTCTAAATCTTGCTGAGTCAAGCGTTTTAAACAATTCGCGCGCGTTCGGAGCTTGTGCGCACTCATTCAAAGCACGCGCTGTGAGCAGCTTTTCAGACAATGCTCGTACTGAGAATGAATTCATCTTTCGCGTATCGTAACTTCTGAATGAACACATACACACACACACACAATTATATCAAAATAATTGTCTTTGCAAGTATACTCGCATCACCGCGGTTTGTCTACTGCCCCCGGCGGTAGTGCATGTGACGTCACACACTCTATAGCAAGCATAATACAAAATTTTATATAAGTGTAAAAACTGTAATAGTTGCAAATTCTAAGTCTATGGTAATAAACAAATTACCTCAGATAGAGCGTTTCCTTTAGATTGAGATATTTGAGCGCAGGAAAATAGTTGATGCATTCAGCACATTAATTTAGTGTTGAGCCTTCATGTCACCCATCCGCGTTTGCACAAGTTCTCGTGATCGCAAACGCTGGCTGGTCAGGTTTGGTGAGGCTTTCTCCAAACTGGCCAAATACAAACAAGACAGCGATAAATAAAAATGGTAACAAGAAATATGGCAACGATTTCTATTTCAAAGAGAGCGCGTGCAGACGAGGAGTTACTTAGCTTGCTTGGGTGGCGGAAAAGTAAACCGGACACAACACCACCGCGTTGCGAAAGGTTTAGTCTGTTTAGTGTCTATACAGGACATTTGAACTGTGTCAGTACCTCACAGACCGGACGGGGATTTATCACATCGTGTTGTGCTGCATCCAGTGTAGCATCACTGACTTTCACGAGTTCACATCTACGTATATTAATACAGTAAGTTTATGCGTATTTGGCGTGCTGTTCGGGTGGAGGGCTCTGAGCTCGGGATGTGGCCCAAACCCAGAGTACTCCCCCCGGTTGTGGTAAGAGTAGATGGATCTATAAGTGAGGAGAAATGGGGTGGAGGAGGGATGCTGAAAACTGTCAATGAACAGAGGTAGGTTCTGCTGTTATTTATACCTTGTCATGAGTTGATTACTGATTGGTCTCCACTTGTGTTAATCAGGTTAATGAACTGCGACTGTTCCTCACGAACTTTGTTATAAAACAGCATTTCACGAGTTCACATCTACGTATATTAATACAGTAAGTTTATGCGTATTTGGCGTGCAGTCCGGGTGGAGGGCTCCGAGCTCGGGATGTGGCCCGAACCCAGAGTACTCCCCCTAAAACAAGAGATCAAAAGGACAGCCGCCGGACTACAAACCCCCCAAAACGCAGAGATTTGGCGGGCTGACGTTTTTAAAAGTATGTTCATTTGACCAGGAGATCTCGCGTTGCCTCTGGCAGAAGCAGAGGAGCAGGCAGGTCCTGTTGGTTAATAGTGGAGGAAGAAGCGGTTACGATGTCGGGAAGACAGGCTCCACCGTCTGCCTGCGAGGTGTTATGATGTATTGACTAGATGCGTAATGTGTCCGCTGGGAGGCTGAGGCTCGCTGGACAGATAGAGGAAACGAATTATATACCTGCCTCCACTGGAAGACTGGCTCGCTGGACAAAGAACAGAAAGAGATGGATGCATACTGCGTCCACTGGGAGACTGAGGCTCACTGGACGGGTAGAGGAAATGAATGGGTATTTACTGCATCCGTTGAGAGACTAGTGCTCGCTGGACAGACAGAGAAACAAATAGATATTACTGCGTCTGCTGGGAGGCTGAGGCTCGCTGGACAGACAGGGGAAACCAATAGATAATTCTGTGTCCGCTGGGAGACTAGTGCTCGCTGGATGGGCAGGGGAAACCAATAGAGATTACTGCGTCCGCTGGGAGACTGAGGCTTGCTGGACAGGCAGGGGAAACCAATAGATATTACTGCCTCCGCTGGGAGACTAGTGCTCGCTGGACAGACAGGGGAAACCAATAGATATTACTGCGTCCGCTGGGAGACTAGTGCTCGCTGGACAGGCAGGGGAAACCAATAGATATTTGTGTGTCCGCTGGGAGACTAGTGCTCGCTGGACAGGCAGGGGAAAACCGATAGACATTTTTGTGTGTTCGCTGGGAGACTAAGGCTCGCTGGACAGACAGAGGAACAAAATAGTAGACAGGTTAGTAAAATTTGATGGGGCAACCTTAAAATGAATGCATAGCCTATAGTGTTTTGCCAGCTTAGCAATTGGTTGCCTAATTTGACAATTCCTTAAGCCTTGTCCACAAAAAGAATCACTCCTCTTGTTTTGGCCTTCAGGCCTTTTTTAAACAGCCTCCAAAATGCATACTAGAGCTGCAACTAACGATTATAAATTTTTTTTTTTTTTTTGCGCTAATGATATGTACAACTTCTAATATGATATTTCAACCTTTGTTCATTTTCAACCAATGTGGTGGAAGTTTTTACAGTATAAAATAATAGAGGCAAAGAAAATTATTTTACTATTGTAAATATGAGTTTATGATAGCGTTTATAATTAAACCACGGTAGCAATAAATTTACCGTTGTCTGAGACATCATGAAATTTTCTTTAAGCATCACAACTATAGAATGTAGTCAGGGTTCTGCTAAGGTTTAGCATGGTTTCCGGAGATCTGGAGCTGATTCTGGGTAGCTCGGTAGTTTGTGACCGTTGTGTACTTGTCTTTTAAGGGGCCGTTCACATATCACGTCTTTTGCGTGCTCAAGTTTGTCATTTCCAATGTAGGCGTGCGATAAGCATGCTCAAAATGGAAGCGACGCGCTTTTTTCTTTTTTTTTTTTCAGGCGCGTCCGCACCGCATCGAGTTGAAAGCATCTCAACTTTTCAGAATGCCGCAGAGCAAGAATATCAGACCTGAACCAGGAAGTTGGTCACCAGATCACAGGGTAACCAGTTAAACTGTATGGAGACACCGGAGAGCGCCTAGAGGTTTTCTCTGAGGTGCTCGCTCATCGCAGTTGTGCTGCTGTGGTACACCATATCGGTTTTGCAAAGGGAACAAAGAGCCATTTTATTTGTCCTCTGTTTAAAGTATTCTCATACTTTTAATAACAGTGGTCTCTGTTTGTGATAGAATGCAACTTTCTTCATTCGCAGTATGCCATTATGCGAGATGTAAACATTTGGCAATGCATCTCACGCGCGTCGACGTAAATGATGACGTCGTTGCAGCACTAATTAGTGGTGGAAATTATGATTGACATGCTAAATATCAGACTAACCCAGTTTACTCTAATTCATTTCGTTCACGAACAAGATAAGCTAACGTGCCAGTTCATTTCATTCACAAACGACATGTATCCGTTCATTCAGTTCGTTCACGAATGACATGTGTGCCAGTTCAGTCATTTCACTCACGAACAATAAGATCTCTAGATCTAGTTCAGACTCATATGAAACTCGTTCATTGAAGGGCGTATTCGTTACTACATTCAACAAATCACATACTCGGTCACATCTCATACTCAAAGGCTATCGGCTCGAGGTTGAGTAATTCTTTGACAGGATGAAATGGTTGTTACCCGGTTCACTGAGCTGTGGAGGGAGGAACTTCACTGAACAAGAAATATGAGTCTGTGGATTACGTGAACGATTCGTTCGATTCGTTCACGAACGACACGTCACTAGCCCTAATGGATACATTTGGAACACTGGTTTCACGTTGTAGTATAGACTGTGGAAACAGAGGCTTCTGAAAACTATGAATATCATTATACAATGAATATCATTATGTCTGTAAAACATACCAAGTCATGATTATGGCAATAACGTTAATTGCAGTTATGTGCTATTCACTTCCACGCAGATCTAAAGATATTTACTTGCATGCTTTTCATATTACAGTCCTAGAAAGACAACAGAATTTTACTCACAGCGACAGCGATGATCGATCATGTAAACGATGATCGAAATTGTTTTTTTATTTTTTATTTTTTTTTATTGGTTATGGCAGCACGTTGGGCGGCGCCCTGATCTCTGATTGGTTAGCTTCCCACTTGATGTCTCAAAAGACGAAAGACGACAGATAATCATGGCCTCAAAGTCACGTAGCGATGGCTGGTTTCCCTTTGAGAAGAACGATGAAAATACAGTTCAGGGTAAGCTGTGCAGCGCCAAGCTGTCACACACATCTACAAAAAAACCAAAAAAACAATGCGCTATCATCTAAAATGTGTACATAAAATATCTGGCGATAACAGAGCGGCAACTCAGACGAGCATTGAATCACTTGCCGTAAGACCTAAATGCAACGCAGGCAGAACCGAGAAGACGACAAAGCTATTCGCTGAAATGGTGGTGAAAGATTAACTGCCCATAGTTTCAGGGACAGAGAAGTTTTACTTGTCCAGTGGTACCTGGCTGTTCCTGCAACATCTGTTCCACCGGAGCAAATTTATTCCACTAAATGTGAACAGGCTGCGCACTCGGCTCTCATCTGAGCACATAGACCGCCTTATGTTTTTGAATAGATCTGAATGTTTCACCGGTCGTGGTAAATATAAAAACTTAATTACAACTATTACACTTAATAACGTAGATGAAAATATAGCACAAATCTGCCATACATTTATAATGAGAACTTTATATATAGGGATCTATAGTAAAATCTGTCCTTGCCCATCTTTCAGCGCGCTGTCATTAAAACGCATCAGAGGGAGCTTGCGCGCGTTCTCTCTCTCTCTCTCTGTCTAACGCATAACTTAGCATTCTATTGTGCTGATACAAGTTGTAATGTTACGTCTGTATCTCAGTTATCTGATTTATCATAGGATGTGTCATAGAATTAGCTTCAATTTATTGGTATACTATTCACCTCATGCAGATATTTCTTGTTCCTTTATTAATAACATTGCTTCATCATAATCATAATCTAACCTGTCCTAATCATGTGTTCACGTTTTCAAAGACAGATTTTTATGTCAGATTTATTTATTTTTTTTCATTTTCATAATCTTCAAAAAATTTTCATTAAATACATTATGGCCATATCTAAATGAATGGGCAGAGAGTCAGAACTGCACTTTCACTGGTCTCCGGGACATAAAAACTGCATTAAATGGCAGTAAAACGTGATTAAAAAAATAATAATAATCGCTGAAAAATTGATGACTTTGCCCCAAAATAGGGTTTAAAATGCCGTTTTCCCCACAGGTTACACTTTTACTACGCATGCGCAAGGGTTCCTCAACTATGCACATACGTCAGAGGAACCAGATGATAGGCTTAAATGTTTCCCGGCTTGACTGTTAAAAGCAGATGAGGCCATCCTTAAAAATATTCTTGTTTGCCGTAACCCGACCGACCCGGTCAATTTAGGACCGACTCGATTTTTTTATTTTTTTTTTGCTTTTAGTCCGACCGACTTGCCAGTTGTACATTTGCATTAAGACAGACCAATTATTTTTTTTTTTTTACGCTTCAAACAATTAATACAAAAGCAATAAAATATTATTAATTATATTTTAGTACCGTATTTTCCGCACTATAAGGCGCACTTAAAAGCCTTTAATTTCTCAAAAAAGTACAGTGCACTTTATAATCCTCTGATTATCACAAAATGCTGGACTTTTGGTAGTTCCTAGGATAACAAAGTCCACCAAAGGAGGTAGTGCTTTTTTTTTCTCTGGAATAGCCTTCCTGATAATGTTCGGGGTTCAGACAAACTCTCTCTGTTTAAATCTAGATTAAAAACGCATCTCTTTCGCCAAGCATTTGAATAATGTATCTTAAATTGTGAGTGTAGTTGCATCTGATCAAATGCACATTTTTATTCTTTAGCTTGGGTTAAACTAATTCATTTACTTTGTTGGATCAGCAGCTATGCTAATGATGTCTCTATTTGTTTCTATGTTTTGCCACGAGATGTAACTAGGATTTACACAAGCTCCAGTCTGGATCCAGAACACCTGAGAAGAGATGATGCTGACCCCTCAGGAGGACCTCAGATGATGCTAACCCTAAATCAACAAACAGAACTAACAAATATTGCTACAAGTGTTACTGCATTATATAATAATTATTAATTATTAATAATATTAATAATGTTCATCGTCTGGCTGACTACAGTACGTCTTGTATACATTTTTCTACAAATCCTGTCATACGTGCAAAAACTGACAGTCACCACTTATAAGCTACTACTAAATATTGTAAAAACAATTTTCTGTAAAGTTGCTTTGTAACGATTTGTATTGTAAAAAGCGCTATAAAATAATCTGGAGCGCCTTGTATATGGATCAAGATGCTCTGTTAAAATGTTGACAGTCCCTTTAGCACAGCTCCATCTAGTGGATGCATAACGCAAACCCAGTCCAAAGTTTGACTGCAGTATCTTCTATTCTATGCGCCTTATAATACGGTGTGCCCTATATATGAGAACAGTTCTAAAACAGGCCATTCATTGAAGGTGCGCCTTATAGTGCGGAAAATACGGTAAATATTGTAAAATTACTTGTATATAAATTGCTTAGGCCTACATTCAAATGAAGACTACGTTCTAGTGCTGCAACAACACGTCGACGTCATTGATTACGTGCGTGAAATGCATCGACGCGTCACACTTTGTTTACATCTCGCGTAATGGCATACTGGGAATGGAGAAAGTTGCATTCTATCACAAAAACAGAGACCACTGTTATCAAAAGTATGGGAATACTTTAAACAGAGGCCAAATAAAATGGCCCTTTGTTCCCTTTGCAAAACCGATATGGTGTACCATGGCAGCACAACTGCGATTCGCAAGCACCTCAGACGAAAACATCTTGGCGCTCTCCGGTGTTACAGTTTAACTGGTTACCGTGTGATCTGGTGACCAACTTCCTGGTTCAGGTCTGATATTCTTGCGCTTGCGGCATTCTGAAAAGTTTATATGTTTTTAACTCGATGCGGTGCGGACACGCCTGGAAAAAACGAGCACGTCGCACCGCGACCGCGTCGCTTCCATTATGGGCACGCTTATCGCACGCTTACACTGGAAATAACGAACTTGAGCGCGCAAAAGACGTGATATGTGAACGGCCCCTTAAAAGACAGCGCGCCGCGACTGCGAGACAGTCACAAACCACCGATCTACCCCGAATCAGCTCCAGATCTCTGGAAACCATGCTAAACCATAGCAGAACCCTGACTACATTTTATGGTTTGTGATGCCAAAGAACATTTCATGACATCTCAGACAACTGTAAATTTATGGCTACTGTGGTTTAATTATAAACGCTATCATAAGCTCATATTTACCATAGTAAAATAATTTTCTTTGCCTCTTATTTATTTTATACTGTAAAAACTTCAACCACATAGGTTGAAAATGAATAAAGGTTGAAATATTATATTATATACCTAATTAAAAAAAAAGAACATTAGATTATTTATTGTAAAAAAAATAATCGTTAGTCAACAGAAAAAAATAATCGTTAGTTGCATCTCTACTACGTTCTTTCTTTAAAAAAAAAAAAAAAAAAAAAACCCTGTGACGACATCTGTTTACACGGATGTCACACTATGGCCTGTGCATTCGCTTCGTCTCATATTCTCAGTCAGAGTCAACGGTTCGCACTTAGTAATGATGGCTGCGGCTTTTTTTAAATTTATTTATTTAATATTTTTTTGGAACGCGTCACACAGCAGTTGCAGCTTCAGACACACACGCATAACAGCAAATAATACTCATGCATGCAGATTTGGGCTAGAATCACCTATGCAATTTTTTGTTGTTGACATTTTTAATCGTAAACACAGCCATGTTGAAGCCTGCAGTAAATGTTTTGCATTGTTATGGCAGTCCACTCTGCCTCTATGGCAGTCCACTCTGTTTTCAAATATATCTTTACCAATATATTGAATCTTTACATTCGTCCTGCCTGTTGTCTGTGGATTTACCTATATTTGGTGTTATTTGCTGTATAAAATGCATCTAGACATGCTAAATTGATTTTACAATTGATTCAATGAACACTTGTCACTCAAATCAAACAGGATTTTTTTTTTTACAAAAGTAACAACCCAAGCAAGCAAAGTAAACGGTCTCTCATTTGTAGGTTGCATGTCACCTAGCGGTGGATGCAAGTAAAACAGTACCCGATTTTTTTTCTTCTCACCTGAAATTCATGCAATTAACATGTTTTTGACAAAGATTTCAATTTGTTTGTGGTCTATATAGCCTGCCTCAAAATGAGGTTTGCAATGATGCGCCCGAAGGCACGGGTTGAAAACCCAGTAAGTGACATCACAATATGCTAATTTGTTTAAATTCATACCCATGTAATTTTACTTTTTTTTTTTTTGTTTACACTGAAAAAAAAAAAGACCTACCTACCAACCCTTTATAAAATGTTTTTTACTATTACTGCAAACCAAAATATTTTTAAGGATGGCCTGATTGGCTTTCCAGTGGGAGGGCGGGACATGTGCATACAACCGCCATCTTTGCCGTTACAGGTTTTCCTTATATAGTTGAATTGAGGAAGTGGCATGTCTCTTATAAACTGTCTCTGACACAATCCACCTCCATCTCATCAGGAGCATGCCCAGGTCTGGCAGGCACAGAGACTCAGTGGGTAGAAGGGGTGTGCAATATAAAAATAAAATAAAATAAGATTCTCATTTTTGGGACTTTTGTAAGTAAGGATAATTAGAAAATATTTTGCTGACTACGTTTTTGCACAGATTTAGGCATGCAGTAAAAAGCTCCCAAAGTTTTTAATATTCTTTATATTCTGTCGTTATTCTGTGGTAAGTTCACATCAGTGACAAATTAAATTTTCTATTAACAGGCAATATTTGCCTCATTTAACTGATTTCAAAGGACAATTTTATTAGAGCAAATTTGTCTAACATTCAGATCATATTTTTTGTGTAATTCTTTAATTATATCAAATGACATAAGACAACATACTAGGACTGTTAGCAATACCATGCAGAGGTGATAAAGTAGCATCTGAAATGATGCTTCTAAACAGACGGTTCATGCAGCTCAGAGGTGGCAATTTACACTGGAAATGCATTATAATAATTTCTAGCTCCAAACTTCATAGCACACCATAAGTAGCACGGTCACCGCAATAGAAGGGCCATGGCTCAGGCATTCTGTGTTGAGTTGTCCACATGTTGACATGGGTGCTCAGGTATTTCCCCCTTAAGCTCAAAAGCAGCTCATGTGAAATGAAAACACATTGTTCAGACTGTCAGGCCAAATCCCATTATTTGTTTATCCTACTGGAATCGGTTTTAAATAATTGACAGTCCATACTGTGTTGTATTACAACATGTTGCCGTCACACTGGATTATTACATATTATGAGGCAGCAGCAGAAATATACACAATTCCGACGAAACACGGAAGGAAAGCAGTGCTGCCATTACTGCGTGCCTTGCTGCTAAGGAAGTAGCATGTTGGTCCCGTTGGCGGCTGTAGCAGATGTTAGCTGTACGAAAAGTTATTTTTACTAAAGTTTTTATTAGTACGTATTTTTATTTATATTTATTTTTTCGTATTTATATTTTTTCGAAAAACCGAATAGTTTCTTTCGGTCTCCTCCCCCTTTTTAAACACTTTATTGATGCACGCTGGAAAAATGCTCTTCTTACGAAGTGTTTTTCTTCTGCTCACTTTTACATGGTAAATAGAATATATCACGATTTTCACTGTACATTTTTTTATGCAAATAGCATCTAGAGCTACTTGCACTTAGCCTACTGTAAATAGGATCTATCGCTAAGAAAGATTGTTAATTCCACTTAGTTTAAATAGCCACTGCTGTATTTTTCTTACTCTACTGGCAGATCATTTGTAAAATAAGAAAAATGCACTTAAAATATTATTATTAATATTATTTTAGATATCTTTTTTGCCCATGAGATACCATAAAATAAAATTAACTATTAGTTCATTAATCTAATGTTCTGCCAGTTTTCACCTGTGATATTATAACACTGAGAAGAATTATATTTGTATCGAGTCTGAAGTATGCAAACTGCTTTTTGGCGGGAGCGGTTGCCATGGTGAATCGTAATATCGGCGCTCCATTGATAATGGCTTTTTATAGTTGTGGTGCACACGCCTAACTCAGAGTCAGTCAATTTAGAGTTGATTAAACCAACTAATTTCAGCTGTTCTGTAACCGAAAACTCAGAGTTCCTCATCTCAGAGTTCAAGTTTAAACTCAGAGTTGGTTGAACCTCCTTAGTGAAACGGGCCCCAGGCCTAAATAAAACGGTTTGTGAAATTCACAAACCTTTGTTGCACATTGACTGCCCATGTTTATAGCCATACGGATTACACAGAGTTCCTGGTCAAGCGTAGGAGTATTTATTGTTTGAATTTCGTAATCAAATTGACAGAATCTGAGAGCTATCATAAGTAACCTGCTCTGTCTAGTCTGTCGGTCTCTGTGTCCTCTTTGCTTTACGATTTTTCTGTGCATGAGAAAATGGATGGGTGGAGAGAGAGCATGTGAAAAGAGTCAATTGCGTGTGCCTCACATTTTATTGCATTTGTATTAGTTGTTTGAGGAGTAAGAAAAAAATCAGTGGGTCTTAATGAAATTACAATCGCCAAGTCAGTCGGACTAAAAGGGGAAAAAAAATATTAATTGGGTCAATCCTAAATTGACAGGGTCGGTCGGGTTATGGCAAACAAGAATATTTTCAAGGATGGCCTAATAGTTATTTGAAACGTGAAGCTTGTGAACATATTAGCAACACAGCTAGTAATGACAGCGTTCGGTTTTATTGCGGTCATCAATTAATACACTTCTTAACTACATTACATATTTTTACATTATTACATTGTGCTGTCAATAAATTACCTTTATCAAGTTTTGGCCACTGCCTGACATCATCTAACAAATTTTCCCTTTCACCAGGCATTTTCTTTAATGAGCAGTCACACTTCGCAGGCACGCAGTAATGGCGGCAGGCAAGATGGTGGCGCCCATAGAGTTCGCTGCGGATTTGTGTATAGAAAGCTGGATTGCACCGATTTATTCCATGCGTTCTATGCCAGTCTCAAAACTCAAAGAGGTATGTACCCAGCAGTATATTGTAATTTTCCGCTTGACTTGCGCCTTTGACCTTTCTTCCTGCAAAGACATTCAGCTTGTTTTCAAAAAACAACATCCGACATGTTTACATGGCATGAGAAAGTCTAATCAGAGTGGGCAGACTGAAATGGATTTCCAAAAATGTCATGTGAATACGATTTCAATCCACATATGAATGTGACTTGAAAATCAAATATAATTGGAAATGCACAGAAATAAGATTTGGACATACAATCTGAAAAAAGGCTGAAATTGCCCATAGATGTGAGCGAGAATATGACCGTCTCTGTCTTTGTGTGTGGCCCTGTGATAAACTGTCCATCTCTCTGGAAAATACTATAAAAATACTAAAATAATTGCCATAAGATAAAGAAACATTTTAGATACTGTATAAAAGCATTCATGAATGCACTGCAAGTAACTAAATGGCTGATTTACTGACTTTGTCATTCTTTCTTAAGTAATAAGGGTCATGTGATGTTTGGTCTCCTTGAATGTATTAGCCTATTCAAAAAAAAAAAAGCAAAGAGTTGTAGTTTTTTTTTTTTTTTTTTTTTTTTTTTTACGTCTGCACCGGTTACATAATAGTCTTTTAGACTTTAACATCGATAAATGCGATCAATGAAAACAAAGTCTACATCTCGAAGTTCAATATGTGCCCAAAAACCTTAAAACAATCACAAATGTTGGGGGCATGAAAAAACACATTCAACTTTAAACAGTAATATTACGTGAGAACATGAAGCGTGTAAATAAAAAATGATTTCAAGGCTATATCAACATGACATAAATAAAAAAACTTAGAAAAGAAAATAGCTTACGCTGAGATCGTTTTCCCGCTGATGATTTGGGCTGGCATCGTAAGATTTCAAATTAGTTGCGAATTTCAAGTGAGATTAAGTTTTGTGTTCGGCAGTTTACACTGTTAACAGAGAGCACGTGTTGAACTCTTTCTCCACTTCTGTCTTGAGCTCTAGTCTGTGTGCGTCTGACGTTACGAGTTAAATCCGCCCCTGCGTTTTTGAATATCATTAAGTACGTATTACGTCAAAGATGTGTTGCTGGCTGCACCAATCAACATCCAAGAAATGAAGAATACAACAAAGGATTATGCTAGAAATCTATCTAACAGTGTTATAGGAAGCTATAAAAAGGTGGAAGATTGGTCAACAAGTAATTCATGCTATTTAATTCATGCTATTTGTACAATAATAAAAGAATATATATATTCATACAGTATATAAGGCAAATGTTTTTGAGCATCAATATTTTTTATGCTTTTAAAGAATACACTTCTGCTCATCAGCATTTATTTGATCCAAACTACAGCAAAAGCAGTAATATTATAAAATATTTTTTACTATTTAAAATAACTGCTTTCTATTTGAATAAATTTAAAGTGAGATTAAGTTTTGTGTTCAGCAGTTTGCACTGTTAACAGAGAGCACTTGTTGAACTCTTTTTCCACTTCTGTCTTGAGCAGGGGGGCAGGGTTTCATATTTTTTTTGAAGCACCCCTGGGCACTGCCATTGGTTAGCGGACCCCCACCTGCTGTTAGCATTCCATTGACTCCCATTCATTGGCATCACTTTGACAGCGAATAACTTTACATCTGAGGCATTTAAAGACTTCATTTGTACATTAATTATTTCTAAAGAAACACGAAAATGTATAAAAGGCGCCATTACCTTCTATCTTACGTTATGGTCCCGTATAAGCAGTTTTTGTAAAAAATAGGCTAATGATTGCGTCATAACCAGCGACTCTCTGTTGCACAGTAGAGAAATTACCATATGGACAGGAGGAGAAGCTCGCAGGCAATGTTTTACTGTCTATGAGGCTTTTGGGGGGACATGGAGGCATAAAGTCAAGGGAGATAATTAATCAGAAAACTTACCAAAACTTGCTCCTGTTCTTGCTTGCCTTCTCTGCAATATTCAATGGGTGATTCAGATTTATCTTGGCACAGCGATTAGAAGACGTAATGGTTGCTCACGTGACAACTACGTCATCAAGCTCAGTTTGCGCGCGTAAGTTTCGGAGCTGTTCACCTTCAGACTTGTATATTAGTGATTCACAGTTACGTAAAGTATATTTTTGGAGATGCCTTAATGCAGAGTTAAGTGCATCGTGCCTTCTTATTGTTAAGCTTGTATTGTATAGAATTTTCACTTTTTGACGATGCAATTGAGGAACTACCTCGGCTAACAGCATCACTAGCTAGCATCTCACAACTACAGGTATCGACGGACAATTCGCTTGTGAACAACCTACATGACTACTGTATGGCAGATGTTTCTGTGATCACCCTCGGAGACCCTGATTTCCCCCCTCTCCCCATAACTCCTTCCACAATGAATTACTGAGCTGGAAAACTATTCGCGACGGTGGAACCTGCGACTCTTCGGCGTGGCTAAAAACAAAGACCAGAATGTCCGGCAAGAGGTTATACACATCTGTCAGTCCATCCTGCCTGAACACAAGGCCAAACTCCCTGATGTTATTGACAGGTTATCTGCACATTTTTTTACAGCATATTTAATAACTTTTAAGACCTTTTTAAGTCCTCTAAAAGGAAAATGTAAGACTTCATCTATAAAAAAAACAAAAAACAGGAAAATGTTCAGTCCGACAACACAGAATGATGTGGCGATGCATTAGCGTGGCACAATTCACCAGAGCCACGTTCAAGACAGGTCAAAGGGACTCAAAAACTTTTAAACCAAGTGCTGATTGACCTTACAACCCTGACATGGTTTACTATGTGTAAACTATCAGACTTTAAGGTACTTCAGGTAATTTCTAAATTCTGGCCCCTCATAGCAGTTTGAAAAAGAAATGGAAAACCGCATTAGATCAAGTATTCATCATACTTGATCTAAATTATGGGTAAAATGTTGTTCAGGATCTGATTAGTGTTTTCTATGTCATTTCAGACACAGATAAATGCAAGCACATTCAATAATATATGCATAGACCTAATGAATGACAGACAATTGTAGGAAAGATCAGGACCAGAAATTTATTGCATGTTCCAGTTGTAGGAGATCCATGACTTTCCAATTTACTGCGGGTCCATCCGTTGACACAGAAAGCATGTTCCTTAAATTAACTTCCTTGGTGCCCTCCTGAAATTATAAAATAGTTAAATCAAAACAAAGTCCACCTCAAGAATGATAACATTAACATTAAACTGGCTAAGTGGTCCTTGATTTGAAAAAGAAAAAAAAGTTTGAGAAACAAGTTAAGCCATAATATTAAATGCTCACAAAATGGGCCTATGATGTGATAGGGTTCAGTGTCAAAATTATTAACCTAAAATTGAGAAGCACAAAACAGATATTTGGAGTCTAATTATGAACTGGGCTCAGAATCAATTCGCAACGCATTCGGAAAAAAATTAAATCAATCCAAGTATTGCGACACATCAATATTTTTCTAAATATTCATTAGGAAATAACAAAAACACACGAAGCATTTTAACATATTCAAATAATTTTATGTTACTTTGAGAGTCTTACCTTAAAATGCTCCAGCAAGTTTTCTGCCGTTGAGGGGCAAAAAAACTGAGATCCAAGATAGCGAGACCTGACTGACAATCGTGGTCTTGTCCACAGCTTTATCGTCTTTTTACATAAAGCACAACTCGCTTCATGATTACTGGCTGTTTTCTTCAGCCACCCCCGATACTTTTCGTCCTCCAACCAATTGTTAAACAAACCTTTGCCCATGCTTGCGATTTCGCAAAATGCCATGGTGGCGAACCATCAACGCAATGCATTCATCAATCACTTACTCGTATGTCACCAATGGAATGATGCAGGTTGCACCCACGAAATTGCGCTGGTCAAATTGCGGTTGAAAAAATAAATACAAATGATGAGTCGGACATAAAATTTAACATCCCACATGAAATTTAAGACCTCCTTATGGAAAATTCCAGAATTCAAGACATTTTCAGACCTTAAAAATCGAATTTTAAGGACCCGCGGGGACCCTGATTGACTCAGTGCATCGTCTTGGCCAACTAAAGAAAGGTGCCACCAAGCCTCGTGGGATAATTATAAAGTTTAGTGCTTGTATTTACCGCGACACTGTCTGGAAGGCCGCAAAGAAGTCTACTTCCCTGCAAAGCAAAAAGCTAGTTTTGCCAAAGTTTTGCCAAAGACTTGTCCCCAGCAGTCAGAGAGCGAAGGATGCAGCTGTGGCCAATGGTGGCTAAAGCACGACAACAGGGGAAAGCTTCGTTGGAGGTCGTGCCTTTGCCAACAGGGCTGAACTGTTTCCAGATACCTGATTGTGGTAAACGTCACACCTGTCAATATGTGCCTTAAGTTGAGTTAAGCTATAATATCCTAAATGCTCATTATTCAATGTGTGTATATTTTTCTGTTCTGAGATACACTTTATTTTTCAACTGTTTTTATAAAGGTTGTTGAGCTCTTTAATGACACTCAACTGATTATTATGTTTATAAGACAACGTCTGTTACATCCTGTTCAATTATTTGCAGTGCTTTATATAGCATTTTATATATATTGGTTGCTAATATATGGTATTTATTAAGTTGTCGACTGAGTTTTAGTGTTTCACTAAGTTTATTGGTGCAGCTCCTTACAGTAAGGTTAAAGTTGATTTTTTTCTCTCTCTCAAACTTTACCTCATATTGTTCTATCAGTTGGTGTTAATACGTTTTTATCTATCATTACTCTCTATGCCAGGGGGATAAGGAATATTGTTAAACGCAAGGCGTTATTTTTGTTTGTCAAGCAGCACAAATCTGATTTATGTTTTATTCAAGAGTCACACTCCGTTACGGACGATGGTAGATTTTGTAGATCCCAATGGGGGAATGATCTGCGGGTCTGAACATTCTGCTGGTGTTGCAACTCTAAAATATAATTTTTCAAGCACTGTTCTTTAATCTGTCAGTAGCCGTGTTTCCACTGGCGAGCTTAAACCGGGCGTGCTAATGCGTGCCAGGGCCAGTCGTGTTTCCACTGTCACTTCCGGGGCTTGATTGTGCCTCGCCGGGGCTTCCTCGGGGCCAACGGCCAGGGTTTTTTGGCCCGACGAAAACCTTGGGCCAAAGTGGGCCAGCTAGGGCTAGAGGAGGAGTTATGAACAAAGGCAGAGTTTATCCGTGTCTGGAGAGCGTCAGCGCTGCAGATCATTACAGAAAGATAACAGCTATATAACTCCAGCATTAAATACTTTTTAAAATCAGTTGAGTTCAAAAATCACTCTTACTCAGCAGCAGCGAGTGTTTGAAATAACTTGATCCGATGTAGATTATAATCACTAAACAAGGCAGAAATCTTTATAAGCGATGTAAAAGATTATTCACGCTAAACATTATAACGTTACCATAGTGAACATGGTAAACACAACCAGGAGAGATCAGACGTCAGCTTCTTATTCTCTATCACAACTGTGTATTTATTTAACATATTTTATCTGTCATACAGTAAGTCGAAGTCTCGAGAGTTTAGCTCCACGTAGTATATATCATCAAAATATAATACTGATTTTTGTTCGGGAGCTTTTATAAAAATAGAGAGCGTCTGCGCTGCGGATCAATTCAGAAAGATAACAGCTTTAACACCAGCATTAAACACTTTTTTTAAATCAGTTGAGCTCAAAACTCACTTTCAGTCAGCAGCGAGTGTTTAAAAAAACTTGATCCGGTGTGGATTATAATCACCTAAACAAGGCAGAAATATTTTAAGCGATGTAAAATACTATGTAAATATGACCACTTGAAGAAATCAGACGTCAGCTTCTTATTCTCTATCACAATCATGTAATTATTTAGTAACTTATATTATCTGTCACTAGCCTCGTCTCGAGAGTTTAGCTCACGTTGCCTATCATAAAAATGTTTTTGTTTGGGAACTTTTATAAAAATAGAGATATTATCATTCATTCTTAATGTGACGGATTGAGAATGAGGAGTTGTCATCATAGCACAAAGCCCCTCCCTCGATATCACAGTCTCCGCCATTATGGCAGGATACCAGCGGCGATTGTTTACATGATTGTTTTACCATGCCTGTAAGTTACTGCTGTGTTAAAAACTGCTCCAGTACCTCTCACGATACATATGGAAAACATCGGAACAATGGAATACAGTTTTGTTTAGGTTACACCAAGCGCAAAACAGCGGTATTTGGAGAAGCTCTCAAGCATCCAAAATATCGACCCATACGAGCTCCCTGCAGCAGCACAGAGACCTGGACCATTTACCTCCATGCACACGTGATCTGCACGTGATTCCTCACTCTCAGTAGGCTGTGGCTACAAATAAGCAGAAACAGGCTCGACTGAATAAGCAGGCTATTTTCATAAGCGTTAAAAATAAATAAATAATATAGAAATAAGTGTATTTATGTGTGATTAATTTTGAGTCCTGATAAATTAAATCAATATGATCAATGTTTCACTTATTCTATAGTTAAAACATCGATGCTTTTGAATTTGAATATTTAACAAAGCATGCAAACAAATGGCCGCTTTTAACATGTTCCTGTGTGATCGCGCATGTTCTAGTGATTTATTTCTTATTAGTTTTCTGATATTCTGAAATATTCTCTTGGTGAAATGATGGGGTTGCATGACGTTGTTCTGAGGCATGTAAAGGGCGTGTTTTAGTGACGTACAGCAGAGCTTCAGGCAATGACTGTGGAAACCCTGCGCTATTCTGGCCTTGGTGCTAGATTATGAAAAATATTGGTTGAGATTGAGTCTGCATTATGAGATGCATTAGGCATAGGATGGTCTTCAGACATGTTGTTAGACTTATTCTCTGTCCTCTCCAGTTTGTCTGACAGGAGGAAAGAAGCTCCTTGTGTATCTTTTGGTGAGCTCTCGTCAGTTTGTACTTCATGTGTCTATGATTTTTCCTCATTGCTCTCTCCTGCATTGTCTGGTTGTCTGTTTTCCTTTCTTCCTGCCTTTCCTGTGGGAACTCTAGTACAGTGGTTTAGATGATACCAGGTTGTGCTTCCCTCCACTTGGACTGCTGTTGGAGTAGCTCTCACCACTGTGCAGGGTCCTTCTCTCCTGGGCTCATTCCATTTTCTCCGGAATACCCTCAGATAAACTTGGTCCCCTGGAACAACTGGACAGGCAGTCTCGAATTCCTCTCTGGGCTCTTTTCTTTTTTCCTGTAAATAGATAGCTTTATGTATGGCAGTTAATTTCTTCATATAAGAGCGAAGTTTCATTTGTAATTGTTCTAGAGGCGGTCCTTTATAGGGACCTCTACAATATGGCACAGGCATGGGTCGACCCGTAAGCATTTCATGCGGTGTTAAGTGCGTGTTCCTGTTAGTTTGCATGCAAATGGCTCATTAGTGCGAGCGGTAATGCATCAATACAATTAAGTTTAGTACTTTCACATATTTTGTTTATTTTGGCCTTGATAACTCCATTAACCCTCTCCACTGACCCTTGTGATTGAGGTCTATAAACGCATCCTAGTCTCTGTTTTATTCTTAATTGTTGCAATACTTGTTTCACAGGTTTTTGTATGAATGCCGACCCATTATCTGAATTTATTTCTGATGGAATTCCAAATCTAGGAATGACATCTCTTGTTAGAAATTTAATTACCGTTCCTGCTCCTAGATGTGCGGATTGTACCGCCTCCACCCATCTTCTAAATCTGTCTATGATAACAAGCATGTATCTTTTGCCTTTTACACACTTCATCATATCCACATAATCGCATACAAGATGTTTAAAGGGGCCTTCAGGTGTTGGAATATGGCCTATTGGTGTCACTATGCCTTTTCCTACATTGTATTTAGCACATACTTCACATGTGGACAAAAATTCATCCACCATTGCATATAAATAAGGAGACCAATATCATTGCTGTTTAATTTTTCTTACTACTTCTCCCCTTGCACAATGGTCAAAACCATGTGCATCTGTAATAAGAATATTCAACAGTGAAGTAGGTGCAACAATGTGTCCTTCATGTGTACGCCAGATCTCCTGTGAGTCTTTTTTTAGCTCCCCTCTGATGCCACATTGATTGTTCATAGGGGCCTGCTTGTTGTTGAATTCGAATAATGTCATCCAATTGAGGATGAGGTTCGATAAGTACAACAGGTGCTAATACTCCTATTTGACACCCTGAAGCTTTTTTAGCTTCTAAATCTTCTGCATTGTTTCCTTTAATGACATAGTCATTTCCCTTCTTGTGTGCTTGACATTTGATTATTAATAGTCGTTTTGGTAGCATCATAGCAGAAATCAATTGCCCTATTTGTTCACTATGTTGGATGGGAGTCCCATCACTCTTTTTGAAACCTCTTTGTTTCCACACTGCTCCGAATAGATGACATACACCATGAGCATACGCTGAATCTGTAAAAATGTTAGCAGTTTGTCCTTTTGCTAACTGACATGCAGTTGTGAGAGCTTTTAATTCTGCTAATTGAGCAGAGCAAGGCTGTACACAATGTTGTGATATTACAGATTCATATTCTTTTTTGTTTTTCTTCACTACATTATATCCTGTATGATTTCCTTCGTGATCTCTAAAGCTAGAACCATTTACGAAGTAAGTAACTTCTGCTTCAGATATAGGTATTTGTTCAAGATCTGGTCGTAATCTAGTAAATGCCAAGGATGCTTAAATGTTGTAATCCTGCTTGTTTCATCATTTCTCTCAAAGGTCCTGTCAATACTGCATAGTCTTCTATCCAGTCGGCACTAAAGCCAGTCATTCCTAGAAAAGTCATCATTTGTCCTACTGTCTGAAGTAACAGTGTTTTACTTATACCTTCTAATTGAGCTGGAGCTATAGCTCGTGTGCCAAATGCAATTAATCTTCCCAAGTATTCCACTTGAGGCTGGCAATACTGCAATTTGTTTTTAGACACCTTGTGTCCTCCTTGTGCTAATTTTGTCAACACCTTAATTGAATCTTTGTGACATTGTTCTAGTGAGGTAGAATATATAATTAAATCATCCATGTATTGTAATAGTGTACCGTTTATTACAAGGTCTTCTAAATCAGCCTTAAGAATCTTGTTGAATATATGTTGTCTTACCTTGAATGTTCAGCAGGAGTCCCACAAGGATCTATTTTGGGACCAGTACTGTTCTCTCTATATATAAATGATATGCCAAACATTTGTCAAAAAGTCAATTTCCAAATGTATGCTGATGATGCAGTTATTTTTACACCTGCTAAAAGCACACAGGAAGCATCATCCATTCTTACATCAGCACTGGAGAATATTCAGCATTGGCTGCTTAAATCCTGCCTATTATTGAACAAAAAGAAAACTGTTACCATGATTTTCTAAAAAAAAATCATAAAACTGGAGTGGTCCAATGTGTTCCTGGGGGGAGTGGAACTTGACATTGTTGAAGAGTTCAAGTACCTCGGGGTCACACTGGACCCAACACTTTCATTCAAAAAACACATTAAACTTACGGCAAACAGAATCAAATTCAATTTACATAACTTTAAACAAATCAGACCATCAATGACAATTACTTCTGCTAAAATGTTCCTACATTCAATGATATTCTCACATATAGATTACTGCATCACAACTTGGTCACTCACTGGAAATACAATTTTAAAACCCATAGAAATGTTATTCAAAAAATCTATAAAAATACTTGATCAAAAGCCTCTGTCATTCCATCAGTGTAATATTTTGGGAAAATACAATATGCTCAATTTTGAAAATTGTATTAATTTTAAAAATAGCTGTTTAATTTATAAAGTTTTTCACGGATTGGCCCCACCTTCTCTTTCCACATATATCAAACCTAGGTCTGACAGAGGTTTTTGCACCAGAGCCTCATTTAGAGGAGATATAGAGATCCCGCACAGAAAAACTACCTTTGGACAAACTGTTCTGTCTATCAGAGGAGGTCATTTTTGGAATAGCCTCCCAACAAATATTAGAGAATGTCCTACTTACTGCACATTTAAAATGCACCTTAAACAGTTTCTTAAAAGTTCCCAGATATGTCCTCATTTTGACTAATTGTATTGATGTAATCTGCCTGAATGTGTGCTAATGTGTTTCTTGCTTGATACTGTATATTGTCTGTTCTTTTATGTTGTATTATTTGTATGTTGTTGTTTTCCTGCCCCGGGACTACAGGTGAAAATTAGCATTTATGCTATAACCTGGCTCATTTACAGTCTGTACAGAAATGTTAGATTGTTCATTAATGTGCATTGTTCCGAACAAATAAATAAATAAAAAAAAAAAAAAAAATATGTGGTGCTTTACCGAAAATTATGTTTCTACAATATATAGTAATAGCTTATAAGTGGTGACTGTCAGTTTGTACACGTATGTTACGATCATGCACCACAGAAACACAAGGAGAGGGAGAGATCGGTAGTTTATTTAACAAAAAGGATAATTCAAAATAAACAGTCCAAGGAGACAAACAAAACAAAAGAGGGAACCGGAAGGAATGGAACGGGAACTCGGAAGATGAGAAGGCAAGGGTAAGTCTCGGGAGACGAGAACATTAGTAACACGAAGGGTAAGGACTCCATACAAACAACAGGGAAAGACAGGTATTTATAAGGAGACTAATGACAATAGATTTCCTGCACCTGTGCAATTAACTGGAGTGCAATTACTGTGAAGACAGGACCAGACTAGAGGAATTATAGTGCCTATGGTGAAGTGCCTAAGGAGAAGTGAGCTCACTAGTGGACACCCAGGAAAACAGAGACTGACAGCTTGACATTACCCCCTCCTCCACGGAGCAGCTGCCAGATGCTCCACCTGAAACCCAGGGAAACCCAACAGATAAAGAAGCTAGGAGGGAGGTGGAGCGGCGGAGGACTAGGGGGAGGGACGGAGGGCCAGAAAACATAGTACACAGAGACAGGAGAACCAGGTAGAATGGAGAAACAGAGACAACACACCCAGGTAGAATGGGGAAACAGAGACAAAACAACCAGGTAGAATGGGAAGACAGAGACAAGACAACCAGGTAAAATGGAAAGACAGAGACAAGAGAAGTGTAACACAAAACAAGGAGTCCAGGAGGGTGGTGGACCGGCGGAGGATCAGGGGGAGGGACGGAGGGCCAGGTCCAAAGAAGGAAACAGACAGAAAAACAAAAGAAAACAAAAACATAGGTCCATAAAGGACATCACGTGATGCCCACCAGGGCGAAGCAGAAGACCACCACATCCTTGTGGTCGAGGACGGAGTCCCCCAGGGCGGAGCAGAAGACCACCACGTCCTTGTGGTCGATGCCGGAGTCCCCCAGGGCGGAGCAGAAGACCACCACAACCTTCTGGTCAGGGCGGAAGCCCCCCAGGGCGGAGCAGAAAACCCCCACATCCTTGTAGTCGAGGCCGAAGTCCCCCAGGGCAGAGCAGAAGAACACCACATCCGTGTGGCCAGACCAACAGGAGGATGAACCTCTGGTAATCCTATGGTGTTTTTACTGGATTACAGAAGATCGGTGCTGACTTGACTCTGCTCATGAAGATTATTGGTGACTTGCATTAGTTCATGAAGATCCCTGGTAACTTGACTCAGTCCTTGAAGATCACCGGTGACTTGACTCAGTCCTTGAAGATCACTGGTGACTTGACTCAGTCCTTGAAGATCACCAGTGACTTGACTCAGTCTTTGAAGATCACCAGTGACTTGACTCTGTCCTTGAAGATCACCAGTGACTTGACTCGACTCTGAAAGGTCAACGGTGACTAGCCTGGTCTCTGGAAAGTCCATGGTAGCTAATCCTGACTCTGGAAGGTCAAAGGTGACTAACCCTGACTCTGGAAGGTCAATGGTGACTAACCCTGACTCCGGAAGGTCGACGGTGACTAACCCTGACACTGGAGGGTCCACGAGCACCTGACTAGACTCTGGAGGTTCAACCGAAACCTGATTCAACTCTGGAAAGTCCACGGGCACCTGACTCGACTCTGGATGGTCAACAGAAGCCTGGCTTGCCTCTGGACAGTAAACTGGAATTTGACTCAACTCTGGAAGGTCAACAGGAACTAGCCCTGACTCTAGAGGGTCAACGGTAACTAACCCTGACTCTGGAAGGTCGATGGTGACTAACCCTGACTCTGGAGGGTCCATGAACACCTGACTCGACTCTGGAGGGTCAACAGGAAACTGACTCCACTCTGGAAAGTCAACGGGCACCTGACTCGACTCTGGAAGGTCAACAGGAATCTGACTCAACTCAGGAAAGCCCACTGTAACTGCCTTCCTCTGCAGTGGCTCCAGGCTGGCGGCCATCTTGTGCAGTGGTGCTGGCTCCGCAGACATGACGTGAACAGTCTTGGGAATCTCTAGGATTTTTGACAGCCTTGAGAGATAATCAAAAAATGTCACTGCTGCCATCTTGGGCGTAGGCGCTGAGCTGGCGGCCATCTTGCACCGTGGCGCTGGATTGGTGGCCACCTTGTGTTGTGGCACTATGCTGGCATCCATCTTGCCTCCTGGTGCTGGGTTGGCAGCCATATTGTGCTGTGGCGCTAGACTGGTGGCCATCTTGTGCTTTGGCGCTGAGCTAGCGGCCATCCTGCACGGTGGCGCTGGACTGGTGGCCACTTTGTGCTTTGGCGCTGTGCTGGCGTCCATCTTACCCCTTGGCGCTGGGTTGGCAGCCATCTTGTGCTGTGGCGCTGGACTGGCGGCCATCTTGTGTGTTGGTGCTGAGCTGTCGGCCATCCTGCACTGTGGCGCTGGACTGGTGGCCACTTTGTGCTTTGATGCTGTGCTGGCGGCCATCTTGCCTCATGGTGCTGGGTTGGCGGCCATGCCGCGCAGCGGCGCTGGGTTGGCGGCCATTTTGTGCAGCAGCACAGGACTGCTCAGGACTGGCTCAGCCGATTTGCATCTCCTCTCCCCTCTCTGGTCATAATGGGGAAATGGGTCAATGGGAGCCCACAGTGGAGATCGCTGCCGGACCTCCTCTCGACTGCTTGCTCCGGAGCGACCTCCCCTGGTTCCATGGAACACAACTTGGCAAGTGCCCTCAAAACCATTTCTCTCCCGCTTGATGGCTGTGGAGGAAATTGAAGCAGGAACTCGGAGGACGAGAAGGCAAGGGTAAGTCTCGGGAGACGAGAACATTAGTAACACGAAGGGTAAGGACGCCATACAAACAACAGGGAAAAACAGGTATTTATAAGGAGACTAATGACAATAGATTGCCTGCACCTGGAGTGCAATTACTGTGAAGACAAGACCAGACTAGAGGAATTATAGTGCCTATGGTGAAGTGCCTAAGGAGAAGTGAGCTCACTAGTGGAGACCCAGGAAAACAGAGACTGACAGCGTGACAACGTATGACAGGATTTTTAGAAAAATTAATACAAGACGTAGTCAGCCAGACGATGAACATTATTAATATAATTATTAATAATTAATAATTATTATATGATGCAGTCACACTTGTAGCAATATTTGTTAGTTCTGTTTGTTGATTCAGGGTTAGCTGAGGTCCTCTGAGGGTCAGCATCATCTCTTCTCCGGTGTTCTGGATCTAGACTGGAGCTTGTGTAAATCCTAGTCACCACGGGATGTAGATCACGTGGTAAAACATAGAGACAAATAGAGACATCATTAGCATAGCTGCTGATCTAACAAAGTAAAATTAATTAAGTTTAACCAAAGCTAAAGAATAAGAATGCGCATTTGATCAGATGCAACTACACTTACAATTTAAGATACGTTATTCAAATGCTTGGTGAAAGAGATGTGTTTTTAATCTAGATTTAAACAGAGAGAGTGTGTCTGAACCCCGAACATTATCAGGAAGGCTATTCCAGAGTTTGGGAAATGTGAAAAAGCTCTACCTCCTTTAGTGGACTTTGCTATCCTAGGATTGTAACATGTTAGAAGGCTAGTTAGGTACGCAGGAGCTAAACCATTTAGGGCCTTATAGGTAAGTAATGATCATTTGTAACTGATACAGAACTTAAAAGGTAGCCAGTGCAGAGACTGTAAAATTGGGGTAATATGATCATATTTTCTTGACCTGGTAAGGACTCTAGCTGCTGCATTTTGGACTACCTGTAGCTTCTTCATCGAAGAAGCAGGACAACCACCTGGAAGTGCATTACAATAGTCCAGTCTAGAGGTCATAATTGCATGAACTAGCTTTTCTGCATCAGAAGCAGATAACATGTTTCGTAGCTTGGGAATGTTTCTAAGATGGAAAAATGCAGTTTTTGTAACATGGGAAATATGATTTTCAAAAGACAAGTTGCTGTCTAATATAACACCCAGATTTCTGACTGTAGAGGAAGTAACAGCACATCCGTCTAGTTGCAGATTGTAATCTACAAGATTCAGTGTAGTGTTTTTTGGTCCAATAATTAATATCTCTTTCTTATCTGAATTTAATTGGAGAAAATTATTGGTCATCCAATCTTTTACATTTTTAACACACTCTGTTAGCTTACATAAGTTTCATCTGGTCTCGTTGAGATATATAGCTGAGTATCATCAGCATAACAGTGGAAGCTAATTCCGTATTTTCTAATAATATTACCAAGGGGCAACATGTATATTGAAAATAGAAGGGGACCTAGGACGGATCCTTGTGGCACTCCATATTTTACAGATGATAAATGAGATGACTCCCCATTTAAATAAACAAAATGGTAGCGATTGGACAGGTAGGATCTAAACCATCTTAGAGCCTGCCCTTGAATACCTGTATAGTTTTGTAATCGATCTATGAGTATGTCATGATCTATGGTGTCGAATGCAGCACTAAGATCAAGTAAAACTAGAAATGAGATACAGTCTTTATCTGACACAAAATGCAGGTCATTTGTAATTTTAACAGTGCAGTTTCTGTGCTATGGTGGGGCCTGAAACCTGACTGAAATTCTTCATACAGATCATTTTTTTGCAGGAAGGTGTTCAATTGAGCAGACACAACTTTTTCTTAAATTGTAGACATAAATGGAAGATTTGAAATAGGCCTATAATTTGCCAGTTCACTGGGATCTAGTTTTGGTTTCTTAATAAGAAGCTTAATAACCGCCAGCTTGAATGGTTTTGGGATGTGACCTAAAGATAACGATGAGTTAATAATATTGACAAGCTGTTCTTCTATTACAGGTAACAACTCTTTCAGTAATTTAGTGGGTACAGGATCTAATAAACATGTTGTTGGTTTAGATACAGTGATAAGTTTATTTAGCTCTCCCTGTCCTATATTTGTAAAGCACTGCAGTTTATCTTTGGGTGCGATGGATGAAACTGAAGTGTTAAGATGCTGTAGAATCTACATTCGCTATTGTATTTCTAATGTTATCTATTTTATCAGTGAAGAAATTCATAAAGTCATTACCAGTGTTGGGCAAGCAACTTGGAAAATGTAGTGAGCTAAGTTACCAGTTACCCTACAGTAAATGAAGCTTCACTACACTGAAGCTACCCCCCTGGGAAATGTAGCAAGCTTAGCTAAATCAACAGTAGCTTGCTACATCTAAGCTACTTTAAAATTACATTTTTATGTTGAACACATTTTATTACAAGTCAATGCTATCTCAGTGCTTAAAACTGTCAGTCAAACAGATAGGCAGGTGTAATTGTTTAGTTTAATGGTTTTTTGTGTTCCTTATCAATTTGGCAACAAAAACAATCAAAATACATGTAATTAACAATGTGCGCACAAGTAAGTGTATGCACCTGTTGCATGGGCATGCTTAATATACTGTAGGACTTTGCAGAACAAAATGCAAGACCTCCAAACAGTACAAAAAAAATGGCCAGGCTGGCCCTTATGAAACAAAAATATATTGCAGTATATTGGAAAATATCATGTAATATATTAGGCATATATTCTTATATATATTTATTTTTTTTCCAATATATTGCAATATATTGCAATAATTTGTATATTTTGCAATATATTATATAATATGTGTGTCATCAATATATTATTAAATGTATTCAAATATATAAAATATTAGAAATAAAAAGGAAAATAATATATTACAATATATCACAATATATTTTAAGAAATATATTGGTAAATATATTTTCCTTTCGTAAGGGGGACCCTGATAATTTTTACAAGCAGCATCTGAAAACATATTTTCTCTCTGTTATCTCGGTCAGTGTCATGTACTTGTCGAGGTATGGCCACGGCGACTCATTCCTCGGGATTAACTGTTCTCCTACCTCATCCTATGCCATCATTTCATCAAATAATTTTTTGCGTGACTGGCCAAGGAGTGGTACCATCCGGAGCAGAAGGTGGCAGTAATGCATCATAAAGATGGATGGTTGACATCCACCGTAAACACGAACAAGATGAAGTAGCGCCGTCGCGTCACTACTGATCCAGGACAGGGGGCAAGGAACTCGACCGGAAGTTGAAGTCGGGTGGGGGCTGCCATCTTTTAGCAGAACTTCACTTGCGTTAGCATTCCCATTGACTCCCATTCATTTTGGCGTCACTTTGACAGCGAATAACTTTACATCTGAGGCGTTTAAAGACTCCGTTTGTCCATTATTTATTTCTAAAGATACACGACAATGTATAAAGGGCTCCATTACCTTCTATGTTACATTATGGCCCCGTATAAACAGTTTTTGTAAAAAATAGGCTAACGATTGCGTCATAACCACTCGTCTCTCTGTCGCATTACCGTAAAGACAGGAGGAGAAGCTCGCAGGCAATTAACTTAATATGGCGTACTGGCGTTACATTTTAAAATACTATACAAAATAATTAATCGGAATACTTACTCCTGCTCACTCACGACAAAGAACTCCCCGCTCAAGCTCGCCGTCTCTGCAAGATTAACGATGGCAGTTTGCACGGACAGCCACTTAGAAGATTTACATCTGGCAGACAGGTTGCTGACGTCGTCAAGCTTCGTTTGAGTCTGTGCGTCTGAAACGGAAGTGCTAAAAAATGCTAAAAATGGGCTTCACTTGTCTCAATTGAGTTCCAATGGGGTCGCTGTGTCCATTTCTTTTACTGTCTATGATCCAGGATCAGCGCTCTTAGCAGTTGTATTTCCCGATTTGAGTTTGAGCTTCAGAAATGCTTGCGAAAATGTAACTTGTGTGAGAGCTACCATGCTACTTGGTAAAGTAGCTTCGCTACTGAAAAGCTATTTTTATTCAGAAAGTAGCGAAGCTACGACCAAGCTACTGAGAAATGTAGTTAAACTAGTAGCTTCGCTGCTTGTAGCGACGCTACTGCCCAACACTGGTCATTACTATTAAACATTGGTGGAATATTTGAATAAGGTGGCGTCTGGTAATTTGTTAATTTAGCCACTGTGCTAAATAAAAACCTTGGATTGTTTTGGTTATTTTTCTATGAGTTTGTGTATATGCTCAGCCCTAGCAGTTTTTAGAGACTGTCTTTAGCTGGACATACTGTTTTTCCATGCAATTCTAAAAACTTCCAAGTTAGTTTTTCACCATTTGTGTTTAAGACTACGAGTTTCTTTCTTGAGAGAGTGAGAATTACTGTTATACCAGGGCACAGTACGTTTTTCTCTAACCTTTTTCAATTTGATGGGGGCAACAGCTTCTAATGTATTAGAGAAAATAGTGTCCATGTTGTCAGTCATTTCGTCTTTTTCATGTGTATTTTTGGATAAGTCAGGGTTGGCAGCGTGTGATGGGGCACACATAATGTGAATGGAGCCTCATCACTGCTGCTGTTTAAAAGCCCAACGTGCCTCTCCTCGAGAGACCGGTCTATTCCTCGTGCATGCACAATGCTAATAAGTAAACAATCCCCCACGTGGGGGTGCATTCTTGTGATTGGCTAAAACAAGGGAGATATCTGATTGGTTGCAGATCATTCCCTGTTTAAAAAAAGGCATTTGTGTGTTGAGCCAAGTCACGGGAGTCTCAAAATTCACACACAAATGCAGTGAAGTTCACAGACCGCAAGCAGTTTGTAAATCAAGATATATGTGTGTGCGCATCAGAAATACATTTCTGAATCTTGCATTTGTAAATGTTGTTTGCATTTCTGAATTGTGTGTGTTTTTCTGAATTTTGTGTGCATTTCTGAACTTTGTATGCATTTGTGAATCTTCTGTGCTTTTTAAATTTTGTGTGCATGTGTATCCTGTGTGTGTATTTATGAATCATGTGTGTGCATGTATGAATCCTGTGTGTGCATATGTGAATGTAGTGTGTTAATTTATCTTTATTGAGACTCTTTTGGCTCCATATCACTGACGTCAACGATGAACTGCCTTTAACTATCATTTTGCATTATTAATACACTGTTTTCCTAATGAATGTTGTTCAGTTGCTTTGATGCAATGTATTTTGTTTAAAGCGCTATATAAATAAAGGTGACTTGACTTGACTTGACACATCATCAGAGTCGATGGAGTAAAACCTGATCCAGACAAGGTGAAAGCAATTAAAGAAAGATTCCGCATGGCTCTGGAACACACAATAACAGCAGGCCTTTAACAACATAAAGACAATGCTATCTTCAGCTCCAGTTTAAGCTTTCTATGACGTCACAAAATTGTGTCTGCAAATGCCAGCAGTTTTGGTCTGGGCGCCACTCTGCTGCAAACTCATGATGACAAACTACTTCCTGTGGCTTTCTGCTCCAGAACCCTGTCAAGTGCTGAGATAAAATACTCTCAAATTGAAAATGAATGCCTGGCTGCCGTCTGGGCATGTAAGCGGCTAGCATGTTATTTGCTGGGTCTTGCTGAGTTTACACTGCAAACGGACCATAAGCCACTGGTCCCCCTGATTAACACTTATGATCTGGACAAAACACCTCTGCGCTGTCAACGTCTGCTGATGCGCCTGATTTCATTTCATTTATTTATTTTAGGACAGTGCACATTAATCAACATTACTGTAAATGTTCCAGTGTTAGCCAGCAGGCAAATTTTCAACTGTAGTCCATTGGCAAGATGTTATACTAGGCACAAGATCTAGAACTAAAGAACTAAAAAAATAACATATTAAGTCACACAACAATTGATATACAACAATAAAACATAATGCCATAGCACTGGCTACATTAAAACATAAAATCATAAAACATAAACTATATACCATAGGTTACAGGACAGTTAAAGTTTAGAGTCAGACATACATGAATTATTATGAGAGGTGCTCACATTTTTGTATGCTCAAAAGCCAGTCCTTAAGATGGTGTGTAAATGTATGGTGTGAGGTGGTATTTTTTAATGTCCACTGGCAATTGGTTCCATAATTTAGAGGCTCTCACAGAAAAACATAATTGGCCAAAGGAACTGGAACAAAGAGGGACTACACAGTCCCCTCTAAAGGCAGATCTTGCGGTTCTGCGACTAGATAACTTCTGTTGTACAAAAAATGCAGAGTGGTGGGTGAGCCTTTCCATTAATAATCTTAAAAATTAGGCATTCATCACTGTATTTTAAAATATTTTCCCAACTAAGTAGGTTATATTTGTTAAGAATGTTACAATGATGGTAAAGTTTGGGTTTTTTGTTGTATACTGTAAACAGACATTGGATTCACAATGAGATACAGTGTTGCTTTTACTAAAAAACATACGGACTGTCTTCTTAACATTGAGATCCAGCTGTGAGCCAGTAAGCCATTTATGTACATGTACCATTGTGTCACTGAGCTTGGCAGAAGCTTGAGCTTTAGTTTTCGCATGAACATATATGACTGTATCATCAGCATACATCTGCACCTCACATCCAGTGCACACTAATGGCAGGTCATTTATGTAGATGCTGAACAGAATTCCAGGACCCAGGACAGATCCCTGGGGTACACCCAGTTCGTTCCTCACGGGTGGTGATGTCTCACCATTAACTTTAGGTAAGATCTCATCCACTCAATTACACTGGTTGAGAAATTAAAATAAGACAATATGTGGATGAGTATTTCATGGTTGACAGTGTCAAAAGCTTTTTTCAACTCTAAGAAAATTGCTCCAACTATGCCTCCTTTGTCCAATTTTAACTTGATATTTTCCACAAAGAAACAATTTGCTGTCTCAGTGGAATGATTGGCTCTAAAGCCAAATTGCATGGAGTGAAGTTTAAAAGGACTACTGTTAAGATGCTCAATCACTTGCTCAGCCACACATTTTTCAGAGATCTTAGACAAGATGGGTAAAATACTAATTGGTATATAATTATTCATATTAGTTGTATCTCCTGACTTATAGACTGGTACAACAATGGCTGACTTCAGGCGTTTGGGAATTGGGAACAAAGAAGTTAGATTTAGCTGCCCTGATTTCCTTTATTACTCTATTACTCAAGGACACAAATATATGCCTGTCAATCAATGATTTGGACTTGAGAGAGTGCTTTAAAGCATTATCTCTCTCCTTCATTAATCTACTTATGTCACTACAGATCCAGGGGAGGGTATATGTACTATTCCCTTTAAATTTGCTTTTCTTGAGGAATCGCTTTGTTATGTTTTGGATTGTGGACATGAGAACATTTGTATCATTATCCACATCTACACCAGCTATGATTTGATCCCAGTTAATATTTTTGATTTCTCTGTCAAATTCATCAACATCACACTTGGGTATTCGTAACTGGCTAGATTTTATGTTAGGTTTTAAATGAAAATGGGATTTAGTGAGCTTTCTGGCTATAAGAGTGAGGTTATGGTCAGACAGACCAGTGACCATATTAAAGGATTTTGACACCCTTTCAGGTTTGTTGGTGAATATCAAGTCAATTTGAGTTTTTGAAGATGAGGTTATTCTAGTGGGCCCATTAATTAGTTGTGTGAAATCAAATTTATTAGAGACCCGTTGTAGTGCTTTACTAGTGCCTTTGTCCTCCCAATTAACATTGAAGTCACCCACTAGTATTTCCTGCCCAGACCTGCATTCCTTTAAAACAGATTCTAATTTGTCAAAGAAAATAGCTTTTTATTCAACCAAGTTTCAGATAAGCATAGGAAGTCCAAGTTAGAGTCCACAAGAATATGTTTTATCTCATCACTTTTAGAAATCAAACTACGGATATTCAAATGACCACCCAGTAGCCCACTGGGTTTTGTTTGAGGGTACCACAGAACTTTGGCATTGTTCACTGTTTGAAAAAGGTTGAATTTACACAGCTTTAAAATTGCTGGATTAAGTCCTGCTACTCTCCGTTGAGTGGCGCTTACTCCTATTCTAAGAGGATTCTTGATTGGCCCACGCTTACCTGGACCATGTAGAGCGTAGACAGGAAGAGTAGAGTTCGTTGGACAGAGGTCAGCTGTTGAGCACTGCCCGAAGACTGACTAAGATTAGGGAACCTCTCACAATGTCAGTCTGGTGGCCTGGCTTCGGAAAGTATCTTCAGATGAAAATATCTCAATGTTCCTTCTGTCACGAGCACAGACCTACTCAGAGGAAAGAGCCCCTCATTACCACTCCACTTCCTCCCAGTCCTTGGTACGCCATTAGAGTGGATCTGTGTGAATATGGTGGAAAGAACTATTTAGTGGTCATTGATTACTATTCTAGAGACATTGAAATTGCACATTTAAGCCTCACCTGCAGCCGCATTTTGATCACTACGCTAAAAGAGATGTTCATTAGATGGGGGATTCTGCATGAGTTACACTCAGATAATGGTAACCATTTCAGCAATATGGACTTTGCAGACTTTTGTAAGAGCTGGGGCACCCAACATGATACTATCAGCCCCCACTTCCCACAGTCAAATGGGAATGTTGAGCAGGCTGTTAAGAAAGAGAAACATATCTTACGTCAACTTTACCCTCATTTGTCACTTTTGAGTTACAGAGCCAGTTTGCTGCCACTGGTGCATACCCTGCTCAGCTGATGCCATATCAACTTTGAGCAGGTATTAAAAAAAGACCAAAGGCTAAAGCAGCTTACAAGCACTTCTTTGACAAAAGACATTCTGTCCGTATGCTTCCTTCCTTAAACCCAGAAGATCAAGTTGGATGGGGAGATAGCATGGTGCACATCAAGTACAGTGGTGAGGAACACAAAGGAGCCATGATCCTATCGGGATTTGTTCAGACACAAAGTGGAGCCGTGTTTAGACGTAACAGGCATCACATTCAGTTGGTAGAGCCCACAGAAACTGATTTTTGAAAGACTAATGTGGACAGTTCTACACACATACTACCTGCACAAAACACACCACGAAAATTCCACCTGACTCTCTTCCTGGTTCTAAAATGACCTCTAGTGGCAGAGTAACAAAACTACCAGTTGGTTACAGAGAGTAGAAAGTGAAAGTGAAAGTGATGTGACATTCAGCCAAGTATGGTGACCTATACTCAGGATTCGTGCTCTGCATTTAACCCATCCGAAGTGCACACACACAGAGCAGTGAACACACACACACACACACACACTGTGAACACACACCCGGAGCAGTAGGCAGCCATTTATGCTGCGGCGTCCGGGGAACAGTTTGGGATTCGATGCCTTGCTCAAGGGCAGATCACTGGAGAGGGCACTGTACATGCACTCCCCCCACCCACAATTCCTGCCGGCCCGACGTAACTTGAACTCACAACCCTTCGAGTCCAACTCTCTAACCATTAGGCCACAACTTCCCCTAGAAGTGGAGAGAGACAAAAAGTCAGAAAGTTTTGATAATGGCAAAAGGGTGTTTAATGCATAATTAGATGTTTATGAAACAGCATTCCTATTAATGTTTACGCATTTCAGATTTCTTAATGTGGTTTAAATGTTTGAAGTTCAATAGTATGCATGACACAGTAATTTGATTGTTTATTGAATGCACTTTCTCTTTTGCTATGGTTCATAAGTTAATTGATGTATATCCGAGTTAATGCTGACTGCAGATCAAGTTTTAATTGTTGCTGATTTTAATATCCATGATGATAATGAAAAAGATGCATTGGGATCAGCA
Organism: Carassius gibelio; assembly: GCF_023724105.1. NCBI lineage: Eukaryota > Metazoa > Chordata > Actinopteri > Cypriniformes > Cyprinidae > Carassius > Carassius gibelio. Next base: position 2,200,981 of record NC_068412.1, on the reverse strand, counting down.
TGTTTATGTTTATAGACATTCTGAACTCTATTGGGGTTAGACAACACATCTCAGGACCTACTAATTGTCGAAATCTTACTTTAGATTCAATAATGTCACATGGAATTGATCTTTATGGTGTTGAAATTGTGCAGCCAAGTGATGATCATTATTTAGTTTTATGTAAAATTCATATAGCTAAAACTGTAAATTATACTTCTTGTTATAAGTATGGTAGAACCATCACTTCTACAACAAAAGACTGCTTTGTAAGTAATCTTCCTGATGTATCCCAATTCCTTATCATATCCAAAACCTCAGAACAACTTGATGATGTAACAAAAACTATGAACTCTCTCAGGATCTGAGGTCTAGGGGGTTTTGGGAGCCAGGAAAAGTTTTGACATGCCCTAACTTTTGTGTTTTTTTCAGTGGCTTCTGAACATATACATGACTAAAGTCTGAAAGCACTGTATTGAGTACAAACTGGGCTACAATAATATGTAAATAGCATGTATGTACATGATTTTGTTTTTGAGAAAACAATGTTTATGCGTGGTTAGTGAAAATTTTAAATTTTTTGCTTCAAAATTATGTAAAAAACATCTTGTTTATTCACTCACAGAAAACAAAATATTGATTTAAATTTTCCAGGACACTTTTTGTTTGTAAAGGGCATATATGAGTAGGCGTCAACTATCATGAATATCATTGTGATTTACACCTGAGAAGACAAAGGCCCGCATAATGAGCTGCATAATGAGCCTTTCAGTCAGGTTTGTGACTTAGAGGGAAGAGTTACAAGAAAGAATGTGAGGACAAAATAAATGTATAGATTTTATGTATGTAGTTTATTTAAAATATATTTAATCATCCCACAACATAATTAAAATTCACTTGCGAATGCAGTTAAGCAGTTTATTAAGAACAATCAAAGCAGATTTTCAAAGCTGAATTTTTGGCATCATTACTCACAATCTTTCAGAAATCCTTTGAACAATCTTATTTTCTACAAAAAACAAAAACAATAAAAAAAACTTTTATTGTTATCATTAATGTTGAAAAGAGCTGAGAATATTCTTTCAGGTTTTTTGATAAATTGACAGAAAAGCATTGTTTGTAACATTTATCTCATTAATAGTTTTTATTTATCATCACGTGTATGCTCTACAGAAGTTTTAACTTCTATATATACTGTCTCCAAGCTTTTAAATGTTAAACTTGGAGTACAACTGGATGCTAAAAATTTTGATTTGATCACAGGAACAAATTAAATTGTATAAAAAGCAGTTATTTTAAATAGTAAAAACCCTCCCTCCCTTCCCATTATAAGCATGAGCATATTACAGAGCACCTTCTAGTTGTCGTCTTTTTGTTTCAGATCACTAAGGCTTTCAAGTCCTGGTTGGCATGGACCTCACTGCTGAGAGACACTCTTCCTCATAACCAAGCTACAGGATAGACGTCCCACTGCTACATCTACACGATTACCACTGTTTGCTTTTAAAGGCATTGTGTCTTAATTGTCATGTATTTCCAAGCTGATGGTCCCGGGGGGGTTAATGTTTAAGCTTTTGTATATTCAATTTATTTGGGAGCAAGAACCCCCATAAGGAACCATACCGCCAAAGATAAATTGTGTTTAATAAACTCAAGTAACTTGCCAAAGTGGTCCTGTCTGAACTTTCCAGCATTTCCAGCTCTTAAATAAACTAAATGATAAACTACATTATTAACATTAATGTAATGGTCTCTGATACTAGTGGTACAGTAGAACATTTAGATTATGTAAATGAAACTTTTATACATTTAGTCAGGAATTATACACTTAGTCAGGAATTACAAAGTTTTGTTGTTATAATGTGTGGATACAAATAAAGGTAGGCCCTTTACAGATTCAACTGATGTATTGCTCTTATCCGTAGGCTACGGTCAAAACTGAAAGTGTGATTTAAGTTATTTTTGGGGTTTAGTATATTTTTAAAGCTGTACTTTTACTTGTACTTAAGTACTAATTAAGCAAAATAATCTACTTCGTTACTTTTAAATCATAGTTCTTACTGAGTACGCCCACGATTTGAATGATATTCAAATTTTTGAAGGCACTTCAGCAGCCAATAAAAATATCTGATCGTAAACGGACCAATGAAGTGCTGATATCTGAACCAGGAAAAGTGCCGCTGCAGCGGGTGAAGAGCTGATCAGACAGTGAGGGAGCTCAGCATCATTTATGGATTCCAAGTTTGGAGAATCAAACTACATGGTAGTGTTATCATGAATATCTATATTTTAATACCGATACTGAAATATCTGACACGGTTCAATTACTAATTTTCCAGCGTATCTGAATGTATACAGATACAATCTGCATCTCTGTCTTCTCTCCCACAGTAAGTTTGACACACAACCGGCTGCTGTCAATTACAGTCTGAATGTCTGCGTGGGAATGCAGGTATTCCGCATTATTATAATCATTCCCGCCCAAATGTCGCGATCGCTTTATTAAGTTGGCTTGAGAAAACCAACTTACTGAAATCCTAATTAAACTTATTATTAAATAGTATCTGTGCAATCATTTGCAATCAAGTCAACGATATCGCTGTAAATGAAGTGACCCCAACTAAGCAAACCAGAGACGACAGCGGCCAGGAACCAAAACTCCATCGTTGACAGAATGGAGAAAAAGACCTTGGAAGAAACCAGGCTCAGTTGGGGGGGCAGTTATCCTCTGACCAGATGAAACCAGCAGTTCAATCAGTTCCAGGCTGATGCAAAGCCAGATTGGCAGAAGAATCATCTGTTTCCTGTGGTCTTGTGCCGGGGGTCCTCTGATACAAGGTCTTTACAGGGGATCTGTATCTGGGGCTCTAGTTGTCTTGGTCTCTGCTGTATTTCAGGGCTGTAAAGGTCCTTTCTAGGTGCCGATCCACCATCTGGTCTGGATACGTACTGGATCCGGGTGACTGCTGTGACCTTCTGATTTGGCTACAGACTGGATCTGGTGGCTACAGTGACCTCGGAATAACAGAGAAACAGACTAATATTAGCGTAGATACCATTCTTCTAATGATGTAGCAAGTACATCAGGTGTTATGGGACGAGTTTCCGGTTCCGGTTTACCTAATTAATGCAGCCTAAAAATCCTTTAATGGATTTGGATATTAAAAGCATATTAGTATGTTATGTGTATGCCAGGTTAAAGAGATGGGTCTTTAGTCTAGATTTAAACTGCAAGAGTGTGTCTGCCTCCCTAATGCAGCCAGTGATAAAATGTAACTTAATTCACACCATATATCTGATATTATCGATCAATCTTATCAGATTAATTTTGATCGTTCACTTTTATTTTATATCCATGAGTGCAGTACACCTGTAAAGCATTAGCACTCTTTAGCTTGTCATTAGCGTTTTCATTCGAACCTATCGCTGTTTTCTTTTCTCCTTTCCCCTCTCTCGCTCCAGTTTTTCACAAGTTCATCAAGCAACCGCAGTAAGAATATTTCATCAAGCACGGTGATTAATGGCTTCTCCTGCTATTGTTATTTGCACCTCTTGCCACATGTACAGTTTATCTATCTCTGTCACAGATGAGGGATTCACATGTGATAAATGCAGGGAAATAGTTAGGCTGACAGAAAAGATTTCAGAATTAGAGACACGCATCCAAACTTTAATTGAGGACAGTAAGAATGTTAGGGCTCTAGATACGGCTTTGGAAGCGTCTAGCTCAGGGATTCCTGTACATTGTCCAGTTCCAGCAACAGAGCCCCTGCAGCAGGTCAACTGGGTGACAGTGAGGCAGTGTAGTCGTGGGTCAAAACACAGCTCTTCTGTTCCGATCAAAACATTAAACAGGTTCTCCCCACTCAGTGATGCACCCACTGAGAAACCTGATGAAAGTGCTCTAGTTATTGGTGATTCCATTATACGGAACATGAATATAGAGACACCAGCCACCATAGTCAAATGTTTACCGGGAGCCAGAGCGCCTGACATCTTGGCAAATTTAAAAGGGCTGGCTAATGCTAAACGTAAATACAGTAAGATTGTTATTCCTGCCGGCGCTAATGATGTTCGACTTCGCCAGTCGGAGATCACTAAAAATGACATTAAAGAGGTGTGTGAACTTGCAAGCTCGATGTCAGACACTGTAATATAGCATGTTGTTACACCAGATTATAATTCATTTTATATATATATATATATATTTGTTTTTATTATTAATTGTTTTGGGGCATTTTATTTTGAAAATGTTGCGTGCTTTTATTGAATATAGTATGTACGTCGGCTGATGTCATACGTAGGTAAGGCGTTCAAAACGCAGCGCAATCGGAAGTTCGTCCTTTTGCCGTCTGTGCGGGCTGGAAAACCGGAAGTGTTTGAAGGGTGGCGTGCTGGAAACCGTCGTGAGTTTTTTTAAATAACGTATACTGTATTTTATTAAGTATAAAAGTTGTTGATATAAGAAGAGTACGATGGGGAAATCGAGGAAAAAGAAAAAAGAGGAGGTTGGATCAGAAACAAGATCTAGAATTGATGAATCAGAGATTGAAGACGAAAATGATGAGATGGGTTGGACACAAGTGGAAGGAGGGAGAATAAAAAGTGTTGAAAAAGCAAATAATAAGAGGAAGAAAGATAATGAAGGGGATTCAATAGGTACAGATGAGGATAGCGAAAGGGAAGTGACAAGTGAAAGGAGAGAGGAAATAAAAATGATTGTAAGATTTAAAGAGGGACAAGGAGTAAAAGGGGTAAACCCAATTGAGTTAACAAATGAGTTGAGGAAACAGTTAGGAGAGATTAGAGGTGCAAGAATACTTCAGGATGGAGCATTGTTGGTGATTTGTGATAATGAGGAGCAGAGGGATAAGGTGATGAAAATGAAGGTTGTGTTTAAACAAGTGATTTCAAGTTGTAATCAAACAGGTGGAAAATCATGGTTATGTGGAGTAATTACAGGGGTAGCACTGGAGGTCACTATGATAGATTTGAAGAGAAATATTAAAGGAGGAAATGTAATTGAAGCAAAACGTCTGCAAAGGAATAGAGAAGGGAATAAGGAAGAAAGTCTTTCTGTAATGTTGCGTTTTGAAAGTGGTGGAGTGCTACCAAGTAAAGTGATGATTGGATATGTTTGCTTTCGGGTGAGAGAATATGTGCGTGCTCCGATGAGATGCTATAACTGCCAGAGATATGGTCATATTGCAAGTGTATGCAGAGCCAAAAAGAGATGTGCACATTGTGGGGAAGAACATGAGTACGGAAAATGTGGAAGAGATGTGGAAGCAAAATGTTGTAATTGTGGAGGAGCCCATAATGTGGCATATGGAGGGTGTGAAGTGAGAAAGAGAGCAGTAGAAATTCAGAAGGAAAGAGATGGAAATAAGCTGTCATATGCGGAAGCAGTTAAAAAGGTGGACTCAAGGAAAAAGAAAGAAAGTGAGGAGAAGGAGTTGTGGAAAGATCGAACCAGAAATGAAGAAAAGGAAAGCAAAAAATCGGATGACACAATGATAGTTAGTAAAAAAAGTTTTGTGTTATTCATGGCAGAGGTAATAAATTGTTCAGCGCAGACTGAAAGAAGAACAGAAAAGATACAGATAATAGTGAGAGCAGCAGATAGGTTCCTGGATATCAAAGGGCTAACATGGGAAATGGTTAGAGATGGTCTAACTTTAGAAATACAGCCTAGTCAAGAATCATGGGATGGACAACAATCTTGATGTTAGTAATTTTACAATGGAATGCTAGGAGTTTGGTGGCTAATGGATTGGAGTTTAAGGGTTATCTAAATAAGATGGAGGAAAAGCCAGATGTGATATGTGTACAAGAGTCTTGGCTGAAACCTAAATTAGATTTTGTATTTAAAGGGTATGTTTCTGTGAGAAGAGATCGGGAAGAGGGAAATGGTGGTGGGTGTGTTACTTTCATTAAGTCTGAAATGCAGTATAGAATGGTGGGGAAAGGAAGAGAAATGGAATATGTAGTGGTGGAGGTATGGAAGGATGATAAGAGTGTTGTAATAATAAATTTTTATAATCCATGTAGACAAATGACATTGGAAGATATGTTAAAGATAGAAGGGCAAAGTAGAGAGAGGGTGATATGGTGTGGGGATTTCAATGCCCATAGTAGTATGTGGGGAGGAAGTGTAACTGACAGAAATGGGAAGGTGGTTGAAGAATTGATGGATGAGATGAATCTGATCTGTATGAATGATAGGGGAGGTACACGAGTAGACATGAGAACAGGTCAAGAAGCGGTGTTGGATTTAACCCTTGTAAAAAGTAGGTTAGGGGGTAAAATTAACTGGAAGGTATTAAGGAAATGTACTATAGGTAGTGACCACTTTCCTGTTTTGATTGAAATGAGTGTCAATATGAATAATTGTGTAAAAAGAAGTGAGAGAAGAGAAGGGAGATGGAATTATGAAAAAGCTAACTGGACTGAATATGTGAAAATGGTGGAGGAGGGTATAGACATAAATGAAGTAAGAAGTGTAGATGACATAGAAGCTATAAATGAGAAAATTATAGGAGTTATGAAAAATGCAGCAGTAAGTAATATTCCTAAGAGTAAAGGAAGAAGAAAGACAAAAATGGTACCATGGTGGAATAAGGAGTGTGATGAAGCTATTAGAAGCAAAAGGAGAGCATACAAGAAGGTAAGAAGATTGCATAATTATACAGATTTAATTGAATATAAGAGAGAACAAGCAAAAGTAAAAGAGGTGGTAAGAAGGGCAAAAAGACAACATTGGAGAGATTTATGTGATAGAATAGGGAGAAGTACATCAATAGGAGAAGTATGGAGTATGATCAGAAGGATGAATGGAATAAGGAAGGATATGGAATATCCTGTTTTAAATGAAGGGGAAGTTATAGCAATAGAAAACTGTGATAAAGCAGAACTGTTTTGTAATACATTTATAAAAGTAAACAGTACGGAAAATCTGACTGAAGAGTTTAAGAGGGAAAGGGAGGAAGTACTACGAGAGCATCCTCATCTATTGGGAAAGAGACAGGATGGAGATAATATAATGGATGTCCCATTTGGAATGACGGAACTAAAACGAGCGCTGAGGAGAATGAGAGAAACTACTCCGGGGCAAGATGAAATCAGCTATTATATGATCAAGCAGTTAAGTGAGGAATCATTGAGAGTAATGTTGGAGTTCTATAATAAAGTGTGGGAAATGGGGGTGCTACCGCATAGTTGGAAAGAAGCATTGATATTGCCAATAAAGAAACCAGGGAAGGATCCAAATAAGCCGGCTAGCTATAGGCCAATAGCCCTTACATCTCATGTAGGGAAAGTGATGGAGAGAATGATAACGGATAGATTAGTATATTTTTTGGAAAAAGAAGGAAAATTAACACCTTTTCAAAGTGGATTTAGGGTAGGAAGAGGAACTATGGATCCGGTTATGTGTTTGGAAGCGGAAATAAAGAAAGCTCTGTCAAATAAAGAATCAGTAGTTGCTGTGTTTCTTGATATTGAAAAAGCCTATGATATGTTATGGAGGGAGGGTCTGATGATTAAGTTGGAAGAGATGGGGGTAGGGGGAAGAATGTTTAATTGGATTAATGACTTTCTTAAGCAAAGAGTAATAAGGGTGAGAGTAGGAGATGCTATATCATCTCAAGGAATAATAGAAAATGGTACTCCTCAGGGAAGTGTAATAAGTCCAGTACTTTTTTTAGTAATGATAAATGATATATTTAGTAAGGTGGATAGGAGTGTTGGTAGATCACTGTTTGCAGATGATGGAGCTGTGTGGTTTAGAGGGAGAAACAATAAATTCATTATGGGGAAAATGCAGAAGGCGGTGGATGAGGTAGTTAAATGGTCATATAAGTGGGGATTTAAGTTATCAGTGGAGAAGTCACAAGTTATTATATTTTCCAACAAGAAAGTAGATAATGAATGGAAGTTAAGGATATATAACAGGGAAATGGCTCGAGTAACATCAGTTAGATTCTTGGGAATGTGGCTAGATACTAGACTTACATGGAATGAACATATTGATAAGATAGTGAATAGGTGTAAAAGAGTGTTAAATATAATGAAATGTATGGCAGGACAAGAGTGGGGAGCAGATAGAGGGGCGCTTCAAACAGTATATATAGCAATGATAAGATCTGTACTAGATTATGGAAGTATAGCATATGGGTTGGCGGCAAAATCACAGTTAGAGAAATTGGATAGAATTCAAGCACAGGCGATGAGAATTTGCTGTGGAGCATATCCAACAACACCTATAGTAGCTTTGCAAGTAGAGATAAATGAAATGCCGCTTAATATTAGAAGAAAACAGTTAATGGCTGTGTATTGGACAAATCTAAATAGTCAGAATGAGGTACATCCAACAAGGAAAATATTAGGAAAAAGTTGGGAACAAGGAATAAAGAAACATAAGAGTTTTGGGTGGGTGGTAGAAGAAGATATTAAGGAGATGGGGATAAACAATTATAGATGTGTACCAAGAGTAATATATCCGAATACTCCTATATGGATTATTCCTCAGCCAGTAGTAGATTTAACATTACTGGAGATAAGACAGAGTGAAGGAAATAATGGGATGGAAGTAATGAGAGCAAATGAGTATTTAAGAATAACATATGGAGATAGTATACAGATTTACACAGATGCTTCCAAAAAAGGAAGGAGAGTAGGAGTGGCAGTCAATGTGCCAAAGTTAATGGTGAAGAAAAAAGCTAGAATTAGTGACCAGTTGTCAATATATACAGGTGAGTTGATGGCTATTTTGCTAGGAGTACAAATAATTAAAATTAAAATTAAAAATTAAAAATAAAAAATGCAGTCATATGTTCAGATTCTTATTCAGCAATAGTTAGTATCTATAATCAAAAATCTGAATCAAGGCCAGATTTAATCATGGAAATTCTTCAAAATCTCTTTGAGTTGAAACAAATTGAAATAGAAGTACAGTTTATGTGGGTCCCAGCTCATGTGGGAATTAAAGGCAATGAGGAAGCAGATAAATTAGCTAAACAAGTAGTAGATGAAGATAGGGTAGAAATTGAGTTATCACATAGTTTAAAAGAAATCAAATCAGTAATAAAGGAGGAAATGATTAAAAAGTGGCAACAATATTGGGATAATGAGAGTAAAGGTAGACATTTATATGCAATACAAAAGAAAGTGGGAAAAGGTAGGAAAAGAGGGAGAAATAGAAGGGAGGAAAGTATAATTACAAGACTAAGGGTGGGACATACCGGTTTGAATAAAACATTACATTTAATATCTAAGCATCCAACGGGTTTGTGTGAGAAATGTGGACAAAGTGAAACTGTGGAACATGTGTTTATTAATTGTAATGGTTATGATGAAGAAAGAGAAGTGCTAAGAGAAGAATTATGGAAGAATGAAGGGAAAGAGTTAACATTAAATAATATATTAGACTTGGATATAGGAAATAGTATGGTTAATGTGTTGTTTCAGTTTTTGAATAATACTGGTTTAATGAATAGATTGTAGGATTAATATGTATATAGGATTATAGAGAGAGGTAGAAGATGCGGATGAAGTATAGTGTGAGACAGTGTAAGTAAATCTGGAGGTAAATAAGGTTGCGGATGGGAAGTGGGAGTTAAAGGGAAGTGGGGTGGAAGCTGGAGGAGCTGAACACGCAGCGCCAGTGGGTTTTATTTACTTTTATTTTATTTTGTATTTTTTTGGGGGGGGGGGTTGCTTAGAAATGTTAAGAGATAGGAATGTTTCTGATCTAAGCTACCGGATGATGGCAATAATGCACTGTTAAGTGCGGTTGCCAATAAAACGAAAGAAGAAGAAGAAGAAGTTCGTCCTCTTTGCTTCAATGCCATCAGAGAGGAGAGGTACGATTTTCATGAGCTCCGTTCATTAAATGTTAAAATGTGTTATAAGTGTTCATGTCATGTCGGTGTGGCCAATACGAGAAAGTATTCGGTGTAATGTTATATTTGACCATTAATTCATGTTATTAACCTGGTAAATGTAGTTTATTTGAGTGCTCTTTACTGGTGAATAGTGCATTGCGTGAGATGGCGGCAAAGTGTGTGCGTTGCGTGTGTGAAGGATATGTTAGCGGCTATGCGGCTAACATCTCAATTAAGGAATATTTATATATATAGATAAATAGAAATTGATAAATAATAGATCGAGATGTTTAATTAAAAATATGTGTATGTATAATTATACTTTGTAAACAATATTAAATATATGTTTTAGTCTTTAATATATTTTGTATTTTGTACACTTAGGAGATATATTTTATATATATATATTGTACAGTATTGTTCAAAATAATAGCAGTACAATGTGACTAACCAGAATAATCAAGGTTTTTAGTATATTTTTTATTGCTACGTGGCAAACAAGTTACCAGTAGGTTCAGTAGATTGTCAGAAAACAAACGAGACCCAGCATTCATGATATGCACGCTCTTAAGGCTGTGCAATTGGGCAATTAGTTGAAAGGGGTGTGTTCAAAAAAATAGCAGTGTCTACCTTTGACTGTACAAACTCAAAACTATTTTGTACAAACATTTTTTTTTTCTGGGATTTAGCAATCCTGTGAATCACTAAACTAATATTTAGTTGTATGACCACAGTTTTTTAAAACTGCTTGACATCTGTGTGGCATGGAGTCAACCAACTTGTGGCACCTCTCAGCTGTTATTCCACTCCATGATTCTTTAACAACATTCCACAATTCATTCACATTTCTTGGTTTTGCTTCAGAAACAGCATTTTTGATATCACCCCACAAGTTCTCAATTGGATTAAGGTCTGGAGATTGGGCTGGCCACTCCATAACATTAATTTTGTTGGTTTGGAACCAAGACTTTGCCCGTTTACTAGTGTGTTTTGGGTCATTGTCTTGTTGAAACAACCATTTCAAGGGCATGTCCTCTTCAGCATAGGGTAACATGACTTCTTCAAGTATTTTAACATATGCAAACTGATCCATGATCCCTGGTATGCGATAAATAGGCCCAACACCATAGTAGGAGAAACATGCCCATATCATGATGCTTGCACCTCCATGCTTCACTGTCTTCACTGTGTACTGTGGCTTGAATTCAGAGTTTGGGGGTCGTCTCACAAACTGCCTGTGGCCCTTGGACCCAAAAAGAACAATTTTACTCTCATCAGTCCACAAAATGTTCCTCCATTTCTCTTTAGGCCAGTTGATGTGTTCCTTGGCAAATTGTAACCTCTTCTGCACATGCCTTTTTTTTAACAGAGGGACTTTGCGGGGGATTCTTGAAAATAGATTAGCTTCACACAGACGTCTTCTAACTGTCACAGTTCTTACAGGTAACTCCAGACTGTCTTTGATCATCCTGGAGGTGATCATTGGCTGAGCCTTTGCCATTCTGGTTATTCTTCTATCCATTTTGATGGTTGTCTTCCGTTTTCTTCCACGTCTCTCTGGTTTTGCTCTCCATTTTAAGGCATTGGAGATCATTTTAGCTGAACAGCCTATCATTTTTTGCACCTCTTTATAGGTTTTCCCCTCTCTAATCAACTTTTTAATCAAAGTACGCTGTTCTTCTGAACAATGTCTTGAACGACCCATTTTCCTCAGCTTTCAAATGCATGTTCAACAAGTGTTGGCTTCATCCTTAAATAGGGGCCACCTGATTCACACCTGTTTCTTCACAAAATTGATGACCTCAGTGATTGAATGCCACACTGCTATTTTTTTGAACACACCCCTTTCAACTAATTCAACTAATTGCCCAATTGCACAGCCTTAAGAGCGTGCATATCATGAATGCTGGGTCTCATTTGTTTTCTGAGAATCTACTGAACCTACTGGTAACTTGTTTGCCACGTAGCAATAAAAAAATATACGAAAAACCTTGATTATTCTGGTTAGTCACATTGTACTGCTATTATTTTGAACAATACTGTATATTGCATTCATTGTGTGATTTGTGGTTAATTGCCTGGGGTACTTAACATGTATTTTGTGGTTAACAGGCATAATTAAGAGCTGTTGCAGATAACAGTGCCTGTCTGTTTGCTTGTTTTACTACACAGGTATGTCAAATAGTATTCAAGAAACACTATAATGCTGTTTTGAATTATTGGTATATAAGAAGGACATGTTTGTGAATGTATTATTATATTATATGACTCAGTTTATTATTTTTATTACTCATACTATTATTATATATATTCTATATATTATGTGTGTTGTAAAGTGTGTGTATGTTTCTCTTTGCTTCAATGCCATCAGAGAGGAGAGGCATAATTAAGAGCTGTTGCAGATAACAGTGCCTGTCTGTTTGCTTGTTTTACTACACAGGCACTACAATTAAATCCTCATCAGTTAAAAACCAGCTTTGTGTGGACAATTCTTTTATTTAACATTCATAAAACACAACGCAGAGGAACAACCGCTACATATGCTCTGGTCCCCTCTCTGCTTACCGTGGTGACGAGATGCATAGCAGATTGTCATCACTCAATGGCTGGATGTCTAAGTGGTGCCCACAGAATAACATAGGTTTAATAGACAATTGGACGAGCTTTTGGAGCAGACCTGACCTGTTGAAAAAAGATGGTCTTCATCCCTCCTGGGGTGGCACCACTCTTCTCTCTAGAAATATGGCAAATAGTCTTAGTGTTTATACTTGACTAACTGGGGCCCAGGTAAGGAAGCAGACAGACTGGCTAAACCGACCGTCTGCTAGCTGCCTCACGTCACGGAGGTCAGCTAATTCTCAGCACATAAAGACTCTTTCACCTAGATATCAGACTATAGGGACTGTGTCTGTTCCCCGAACTAGAAAATACAAAAAACGTCCAAACCAAGTTAAGATTAAGAATTTAATTGAGGTTCAACAAATAAAAAACAGATGTAATATGGATAAACAAATGATAAAAGCTTGGCTTATTGAATATCAGATCGCTTTCTACGAAAACACTTTTTGTAAATAATATGATCACTAATCATAATATAGATGTGCTCTGTTTGACAGAAACCTGGCTAAAACCTGATGATTACATTATTTTAAATGAGTCCACCCCACAAGATTACTGTTATAAACATGAGCCGTGTCTAAAAGGCAAAGGGGGTGGTGTTGCTTCAATTTTTAACAACGTTTTCAGGATTTCTCAGAGGGCAGGCTTCAAGTATAACTCGTTTGAAGTAATGGTGCTTCATATAACATTATCCAGAGAAACAAATGTTAATGATAAATCCCCTGTTATGTTTGTACTGGCTACTGTATACAGGCCACCAGGGCACCAGACACCAGACTTTATTAAAGAGTTTGGTGAATTTACATCTGAGTTAGTTCTGGCTGCTGATAAAGTTTTAATAGTTGGTGATTTTAATATCCATGCTGTTAATGAAAAAGATGCATTGGGATCAGCATTTATAGACATTCTGAACTTTATTGGGGTTAGACAAAATGTTTCAGGACCTACTCACTGTCGAAATCATACTCTAGATTTAATACTGTCACATGGAATTGATGTTGATAGTGTTTAAATTATGCAGTCAAGTGATGATATCTCAGATCATTATTTAGTTTTGCGCAAACTTAATATAGCCAAAATTGTAAATTCTACTTCTTGTTACAAATATAGTAGAACCATCACTTCTACCACAAAAGACTGCTTTTTAAGTTATCTTCCTGATGTATCCAAATTCCTTAGCACATCCAAAACCTCAGAACAACTTGATGATGTAACAAAAACTATGGACTCTTTCTTTTCTAGCACTTTAAATACAGTTGCTCCTTTACGCTTAAGGAAGATTAAGGAAAACAGTTTGACACCATGGTATAATGAGCATACTCGCACCCTAAAGAGAGCAGCCCGAAAAATGGAGCAGCTGGAGGAAAACAAAACTAGAGGTATTTCGTATTGCTTGGCGGTAAAAGTAATCTATCCTACAGAAAAGCCTTAAAAACTGCTAGATCTGATTACTTTTCTTCTCTTTTATAAGAAAACAAACATAACCCCAGGTATTTATTCAATACAGTGGCTAAATTAACGGGAAAAAAGCCTCAACAAGTGTTTACATTTCCCAACACCACAGCAGTAATGACTTTATGAACTACTTTACTTCTAAAATCGATACTATAAGAGTTAAAATTGCAACCATTCAGCCGTCAGCTACAGTATCACATCAGACAGTGCACTATAGACCCCCTGAGCAACAGTTCCACTCATTCTCTACTATAGGAGAGGAAGAATTGTATACTTGTTAAATCATCTAAACCAACAACATGTATGTTAGACCCTATACCATATAAGCTCCTAAAAGAGGTGCTTCTAGAAGTCATAGATCCTCTTTTGACTATTATAAATTCCTTATTGTCATTAGGATATGTCCCCAAACCTTCAAACTGGCTGTTATTAAGCCTCTCATCAAAAAACCACAACTTGACCCCAAAGAACTAGTCAATTGTAGACCAATCTCGAATCTCCCTTTTCTGTCCAAGATACTAGAAAAGGTGGTATCCTCACAATTATATTCCTTCTTAGAGAAAAATGGTATATGTGAGGATTTCCAGTTAGGATTTAGATTGTATCATAGTACTGAGACTACTCTCCTTAGAGTTACAAATGATCTGCTCTTATCATCTGATCGTGGGTGTATCTCTCTATTAGTTTTATTGGATCTAAGTGCTGTGTTTGACACAATTGACCACAACATTCTTTTGCATAGACTTGAAAATTTTGTTGGCATTAATGGAAGTGCATTAGCATGGTTTAAATCATACTTATATGAGCGCCATCAGTTCGTAGAAGTGAATGAAGATGTATCATATCGATCACAAGTGCAGTATGGAGTACCTCAAGGCTCAGTACTAGGGCCACTACTCTTCACGCTTTATATGTTACCCTTGGGAGATCTCATCAGGAAACATGGTGTTAGCTTTCACTGTTATGCTGTTGATACTCAGCTCTATATTCAAGGCCCGGTGAAACACACCAATTTGAAAAACTAATGGAATAGTCGATATAAAAAACTGGATGACAAGTAATTTCTTACTGCTAAATTCTGAAAAAATAGAGGCGCTAATTATAGGACCTAAAAACTCTGCTTGTAATAACCTAGAACACTGTCTAAGACTTGATGGTTGCCCTGTCAATTCTTCGTCATCAGTTAGGAACCTAGGTGTGCTATTTGATCACAATCTTTCCTTAGAAATCCATGTTTCTAGCATTTGTAAAACTGCATTTTTCCATCTCAAAAATATATCTAAATTACGGCCTATGCTCTCAATGTCAAATGCAGAAATGTTAATCCATGCATTTATAACCTCAAGGTTAGATTATTGTAATGCTTTATTGGGTGGTTGTTCTGCATGCTTAGTAAACAAACTACAGCTAGTCCAAAATGCAGCAGCAAGAGTTCTTACTAGAATCAGGAAGCATGACCATATTAGCCCGGTCCTGTCAACACTGCACTGGCTCCCTATCAAACATCGTATAGATTTTAAAATATTGCTTATTACTTATAAAGCCCTGAATGGTTTAGCACCTCAGTATTTGAATGAGCTCCTTTTACATTATAATCCTCTACGTCCGCTACGTTCTCAAAACTCAGGCAATTTGATAATACCTAGAATATCAAAATCAACTGCGGGCGGCAGATCCTTTTCCTATTTGGGGCCTAAACTCTGGAATAACCTACCTAACATTGTTCGCGAGGCAGACACACTCTTGCAGTTTAAATCTAGATTAAAGACCCATCTCTTTAACATGGCTGTCACTGCAGTCACCCGCATCCAGTACGTATCCAGACCAGATGGTGGATCAGCACCTAGAAAGGACCTCTACTGCCCTGAAAGACAGCGGAGACCAGGACAACTAGAGCCCCAGATACAGATCCCCTGTAAAGACCTTGTCTCAGAGGAGCACCAGGACAAGACCACAGGAAACAGATGATTCTTCTGCACAATCTGACTTTGCTGCAGCCTGGAATTGAACTACTGGTTTTGTCTGGTCAGAGGAGAACTGGCCCCCCAACTGAGCCTGGTTTCTTCCAAGGTTTTCTCTCCATTCTGTCACCGATGGAGTTTCGGTTCCTTGCTTAGTTGGGGTCACTTCATCTACAGCGATGTTGTTGACTTGATTGCAAATAAATGCACAGACACTATTTAACTGAACAGAGATGACATCACTGAATTCAATGATGAACTGCCTTTACTATCATTTTGCATTATTGACACACTTCCCAATTAAAGTTATTCAGTTGCTTTGACACAATCTTTTTTTGTGTAGTAGGGGAATTTACAGTTAAAACCCAAGGACCAGATATTTGGCAATGAAGACCAGGAATCAGAGATGAGTTCAATTAATAATAAGAATTTTACTTGAAGAAAATAGTTTGCAATTTCATCATCAGAAGTCAGCTTCAATACTCTCGACGGAGTTCGTAGGCTGCCCCCCGTACAACTCAAAATCAACCACAGTTATACCCTGACAGAGGATACTAATTGCGTCAATACATAAGTCAACAAAATTCTGATTGGTTCCAAAACCTAGATAAACTCTCCAAAAACGTATATCTGATATGCTGGACATTGGCAGTTGATCGTTTGTCCTGGGACTGTCTAAGCTTCTCCCTGTACAGACAGATACTAACACACATACACAGAGAACTTATCTAAAATTCAAGGCTTTCTAGCACTGGCGAGTGTCTTATCATTACGTTTGGATAAACACATAATATGTGGACATTAATCTTGAGGAAAAGAAATACAGGGTAGGACAGGATTCTTTAATATCTCATAAGTGCACATAAGGTTACACATTTCACTCTTGCCATAACTTGATTAATAGTCAAACAAGAAATCATGTAATAATATAATTAATATCAGTATGGAGGATATGGCAACTCGGCATCCACTCCTTCAGTCCCCCCGTCTAATACCCCACATCTGGTCTAATAAATGAGGTCAGGTGTAGTTGTGATGCATGCTAATAATGCAGGCTGTTGGTCAACTTAAGCAGGTGCATATACTTAACATCTCTGATACTATCTGACATTTCTAGTAATAAACACTGTCACACACCTGGACTCATTTAGTGTTTTTGCCCCTGTGACCCAGTTTCTGTCTTCCGTATTTGGTTTGATTAGTTCCCAGGTGTGTCTATTCTCTTCCTCATGTGTGTTAATTTAGTGATTCCATCCACCTGTGTTTCCCCATTATCCTTTGTACTTAAACCTTTTCCTTTCAGTTCAGTGTCGTCGGGTCTACTGGTTACTTGTTATCAACTTGTTACTTGCTCACTACTTGATACTCACGAGCTACTTACGTGTGTCTTCCTCTGTGATCCATGTTTGGATAACTCCTATGTTGGATAATAAAACCTTATTTCGTTTATCCTCGGCTCCGTGTTCCTTCCGGCAGCGTAAACCGTGACAGAAGACCCGACCAAACAGAAAGTAGAAAACTGCGTGTCTTTCCCTCCGTTTTGTTTTCGTTTTTTCAGTCTTTTTGTTTCGTAGTGTTGATGGATCCCCTCTCTAGCCCCGGATTCCTCCTCCTCATGCTGGAGCAGGAAGGACGCTCTCTCGAGGACCACACCAGACGGTTCCTTCTGTTAGCTAATGCCACCAGCTACCCGGACGACGCGCTCTGCGCCTTCTACAACGCCAGCCTGAACCCCAAGTGCAGAGCGTTGTAGTCCGAAGATGGTCCTCGGGAGGATTTCGCCGCATTCGTGGAGTGGACTCTGGTGAGAAATGGCTCACCTTTCACCGTCTGCCCGATAGAGGATCTCGCCAGTCCCACTCCCGACCCAGAGACCAGCCAGCCACCATCACGCCGCACGGAGCCAGAGCCCACCGCAGCCGCAGAGCCCGAGCCATCCACTGACAGGGAACAGGATCTCGAGAGCGCGACTGACCAGGTGTGTGAGCCGGCAACACCGTGCATCGTGGGAGTCCTAGTGGAGATCGAGGGCGTGGAGGAAAGCCCTGCCCACACTCCTGCGACTGAGGGTGAGCTGTATGCAGTCTCTGAAAGTCATATGGAGGAAGTTCCGGATCTGATGGACTGGTCTATGGAGGTAATCCCTATTATTCCTGTTTCTCCGCTGGTTCCGTCCAGCCCTGACTCCCCTGTATACCCTCTCAGTCTCCCACTCCTACCTCCTCCAGTCATTTCCTCTGCTCCATTTCCGCGGGTTCCATCCAGACATGAATCTTCTGTTTCTCCGCTGGTTCCGCCCAGCTCTGAATCTTCTGTGTGTCCGCTGGTTCCGCCCAGCCCTGAATCTTCTGTGTCTCCGCTGGTTCTGCCCAGCCCTGAATCTTCTGTGTCTCCGCTGGTTCCGCCCAGCCCTGAATCTTCTGTGTCTCCGCTGGTTCCGCCCAGCCCTGAATCTTCTGTGTCTCCGCTGGTTCCGCCCAGCCCTGAACCTTCTGTGTGTCCGCTGGTTCCGCCCAGCCCTGAACCTTCTGTGTGTCCGCTGGTTCCGCCCAGCCCTGAACCTTAAGTGTCTCCTGTATTCCCTCCCAGCCTCCCTCTCCCACCTCCTCCCAAACCTGCTGGTCCCTCTACTCCACTTTCGCTGGTTCCGTCCAGCCCTGATCCTCCTGTCCTTCCTCCCATCCTTCCTCTCTGTCCTCCTCCTAGACCAGCCAGTTCCTCGCCATCCCTGCTGGTGCCAGTCAGTCCCGCAGCTCACCCTCAGTCCGCGCCATCGGGGCGTGATGGTTCGCCACTGGACTGCCAGTCTCCAGCTCTGCCTTGGCGCGTTAAGGCCCTGTCTCTGCCTCCAGCATCCGAGCCCTGGACTCCTCCTCGGTCCTTCGACCCAGCGGCTCCGCCTTGGCTCTTAGCTCCCTCGTCTCCACTTTGGCCTGTCATCCCACCTGCTCCACCGGGCTCCCTCGTCCCTCCGGCTCCACCTTGGTCAGTCGTCGACCATCCGCCGCCTCGGGACTCCTCTCCTCTGGTTCCACCTCGTCACTCCATCCCTCCGGCTTTGTCAGGCTCCTCCTTCCCTCCGGTTCCACCTCCATCCTCGGTCGCTCCGGCTCCACAGTGGTCTGCCAGGACCCTGCCTCCGCCTTGGTCGCCTGAGCCTTCTGCTCCACCTAGGCCCTCCGGATCCTCGACGTCCCCCTGGCTCTGCCGCTGTGCTGCTCCATCTTGGGCTCCTCACCCACCGGTGCAGTCTCCGCCTGTCGGCCCCCTGGTGTCGTCGACCCCTCCTTCACCATGGCTCCTCCCACCGTCGACTCCACCTTGGATCTCCGTCCTGGCTGGTCTCTGGTGGACCATCTGGCTCCTCCTGCTCCTGTCTCCTCCCTGGCTCCTCCCTCCGTCGTCTCCTCCCTGGCTCCTTCCTCCGTGGTCCCTGTCTGCTGGCCTCCTCCTGGGAGTCCTTCCTCCACCGGAACCTCCCCCCAAGTTCCCACACACACCTCCCTCGGTTGTTTCTACGGTGCGAGGACGCACCTACCGGGAGGGGGGAGTACTGTCACACACCTGGACTCATTTAGTGTTTTTGCCCCTGTGACCCAGTTTCTGTCTTCCGTATTTGGTTTGATTAGTTCCCAGGTGTGTCTATTCTCTTCCTCATGTGTGTTAATTTAGTGATTCCATCCACCTGTGTTTCCCCATTATCCTTTGTACTTAAACCTTTTCCTTTCAGTTCAGTGTCGTCGGGTCTACTGGTTACTTGTTATCAACTTGTTACTTGCTCACTACTTGATACTCACGAGCTACTTACGTGTGTCTTCCTCTGTGATCCATGTTTGGATAACTCCTATGTTGGATAATAAAACCTTATTTCGTTTATCCTCGGCTCCGTGTTCCTTCCGGCAGCGTAAACCGTGACAAACACATTATTTTGTACAAAATACTTCCCATATACATTCTTACTTCCCATATACTTACTTAATCCCACAATATCTGCACTTGCACTAGTCTTTCTTCACATAATGTCTTTTCCAGTGAATCATTCTGTGTCCCTCTACCTGGAAAGTGTCCTCCATCCATATATACTTTCATCAACATACCTTTGTAAATACCTCTCTTCCTACTACAGCTACTTCACACTTACCCTCTAAAATAAAACATTTATCCAACAGCCTTAAGACTAAATTTGCATATTCATTAACCAGATTTAAGAAATCAAAGATTTAAAGAAAACCGCATACACTATAACCAATAATTTTTTTTTGAACCTTTAGAAGGATATTTCCCTCATTTGTTTTCTTTTAACATGTCTTATACAGCAATGGTGAATTGTAGTTAATTTGTTCATATTGTAAAATAAACTCATTACAATAAACGTATATATATTATTCTCTGGAAGCCGGGCTAAATGAATTACCACTGTTATTGCATTCCTGACATATTTCAGACCCTCAGTCACCTCACAGATACCAAATACAGACATTGCTTATAACCTAAATCCCAGTAAAGATACCCTTATTTTATGAAAATCTATAATTTTCCCGATCAATGGTGCAATTAGAGGGATTGAATATCCATTATACCCTTTCACTCCAAACTTGGTGTTAAAAACACAAAAATAAACAAACCAAAAATAAGTAAGATCAATATTGAGCCATCTTTAAAAATAAAAATAAAAATAATCATAATCATTATTTCCTCGAAAACCTAGAGCAGATCCTAGTTTATTACTTAATAGCCCTTTTATTAAGTTTTACTTTCACCGCGAATCCATTTGCAGTCATCATAGTTCACATGCTGTTTAAACATACATGAACCATAAACCTAAACTTGTCATTGTTAACAACATTTGGTCAAAATTACATTTTAAGTATCGAAGTGTCTAACTTCAAAAATACAACTAACCTGTCCACTTATTGTCATGCATGTATTTTTATACCATGACATTACTGTTAATCATACTCATTGCCTTATTATTGTTATTACTTTTTTTTTATGCAAATCTGGTCAATTATCATACCATATTACTGTACTCAGACTATTTAACGACACATTCAGAAGCAAATCTTCAGTACTTCATATAAAGTCAATTTAGTTCTCACTGTTTTGTCAGTTAGAAATGCTTACAGGTCAGCTATCTGATCAATGTCTTAAAAACCCTTCGTTCATGTTTGTCAAAATTATTCTAAACTGAAAAAGAGCAGACAGATTTCCCAATACTATTACAAAATGAACAATACTATTACTTAGTTCTAAACGGCCAAATATTTATTAAAGAGACATCCTCAGTTTCTGTAAATCTGTATTGAAACAGTATACATTATCAAAAAGCCCTGTCAGTGTTCACAATATTAATTTGATTTGACTTGACAGGTGTTCTTAAGCAGCTCCATAGAGCCTATAACAATTGTGTTGTTTAAACATATATATATATATTTTTTTTCTGTGCTATTTCAATTAATTCAAACCTCTTGTTATGGTATTCCTCCATTAAGGGGCTATCCCAGAAGATCCACACATTTTTGTTCAACTTATCTCTGTTCTACATAAACCAAACTATTGCGTCATTCAGACCTTGAGGAGCCACAAAGCCTTACGGCTGCTTTTGCTTTTGCACTATATTACATAAACACGATTCACTCCTTTGTTTTTCCCACCAGGCTTCTTTATGTGAGGGTGCTCTCTGGATAATTTGGTTAATGACTTAGCCAATCTGTCACTGTTTTTCTGCCATCAAGTCTGAAATATTTACCCTTACCATTCAAACAACAAAGTGCTAACTTGTTAAAATTTAGACCCTCATTTAAATTTAGGCACGGATTTTAAACCCATTTTGGACGGCAAACTTAAATTTCACAAATCCAATCATATAAACACTCTTAAACATATTAATCCAGAGAGTGATTTAAATCAGCATTAAAACAAGTCATTATTACCAGTAGCAAACAGAGCTGGATAACCAATCCACTTAAAGCTCGTCCCATGTTCGGCATTGTCTTTTTATTAGTTTCACTTAGAATTATTTATTAGAATTTCACTTAACACATCTGTAATGATAAAACACTCATTCCAGAGGTTTAGTGACTCAATATACACAAAGCAGAAACAGAATTGTCCTCCAAGATATAGAGTAGTCATCCTCATGCGTGCACATACTTAACACAAATATTTAACATCTCATATTCAAGGTTTGCTTTTGGTGTTAAATCGGAAGGATTTAAACGTAAAAATAAATAAATAAATAAATAAATTCTGTACTTTTTACCTAGTTTGTTCATAGTCTCTTATCTACTATCAAAGTTTGCCTGTTCATTAATGCTTTTTATTTAGAGAAAAATCAGCTGGGTTGTTTTGGTCTTAAAATCATTGCTCTGTTTTGGTTACTCTTACTTAGCAGGCCGATAAGAGAAGCAGAGCACCATCCCTGCCTCCACTCAAGCACTCACTCTCTCTCTTACTGTGCAAAATATTAGTTATTTATTTATTTGACAGTTTCACCAAACTTAAACTTAGACTATACTATCAAATTCATTACAACATATAACCCTTAATCATTCAAATAGGTTAAAAATGTCAAAGTTTCTATATCTCAAATCTCAGTTTAGACTGTTTAAAATACATAATGCTAGTAACATTTCTTTAAAATTATTTTTTACCTTACATGCTTAATTCCCCTAACCTTTGTTATCTAAACCATCTCTTGATTCAGCAAAAGCAGTCCTCATTTTTAGCCACCACCATATCTTGTAATCATCTTATGCCATGCCTAATGACCAGCATGAGTAAAGACTATGATATAGACATATTATTTCAAGATCATTTTAGCCACATAAGAAATTTTGTCTCAAAATAATGTCTGTCATCACATGGTCTCAGATGGTTCTTGACAGCCCATTGCCATTAACTCTTTATAAATAAGCCTCTTTTCCTCAGGGTGTGATCCCCTGGCATAGTGGCATCAAGTTGTGGACGCTTGTCACAAAAATCAATCAAGGAATGCGGTTGCTGGTGATCAGGTCTGGGGGAGCTCACATTTTGAGGCAGATTGCTGTACTTCCTACAGTTCCTCTCTTAATGATGCTCTAGGCCTATCAAGCATCCGCTCAACTCCACTACCATCTCACATATAACACCTCCCTTCTGGGCAGGTGCCCAGTGGCGGTGACCCCCTGCCTTAGGTTGTCCCCTATTGGCCAGAAGAGGATCTTACCCATCATTGAGAAATCACCTCATGCACACTGGTAACCACTCTTTCCCACTGCAACATCCTCGAAAGTCTTCTTCCAGAATCCAGTATTTCCTGCAGCTTAGGAAAGGTGCACTCAAGAACCATGAGAACCAATGACAGCACCTACTAGTGTTAAAACATTGAAAAAGGTTAATCAAACTAATATTTAATCGCTAAAATCAATTGGATACCTCCAAAATATCATGCTGAGATTACTCAATCTATTTATTTTTCACACCCGTCCATTCATCGTAATTTTCTGTTGCTTCTGTAGCTGCAGCCATCAGGCCCTGTATGATGGTGGAGACTAATAATAAGACAGATAAGTTACTGGTCATAGAACAAATAGCAATACAAATGTTTAACTACTCAAAATTATTACATCTTTAGCTCAGGGTCTGTATTATGATTTTAAAGAACTCATGTCTCTTCAACAATTCCTAAATTGTTATTCATTATTTTTATAATCTCTTATTTCTTACATGCATTGGGCAGTTGAACATTTAACTACCAATTGCCCTCTTAATGCATTAAATCTGAACTCTTTTCATCATGTCCTTTAGCATCTCAGTGCTTATGATTTGACTGAAACACTGTGCTGTACTATAAATAGCTTATCACTTAAACACAGGCTCAGATAACGGCATTTTAGAGAGACCTCCGAGGGATTCCGGACTCGTAACAATGCATTTTCATTCATTTTTAACATAATTTCATTGTACTATCATTTTACTCTAGCCCAGTTTAAAACTTGTCAGAAATTATATGCATTTTAAAAATAAACATCTTCATATTTGTATTTTTATTTTATTTTCGCAACTCAAATGTTTCTCAAAGTTCTTTGCAGTCATTGTCATTTCTTTTACATCAACTTGTATTGGTAACACTTTAGAATACTGTTTCTTACTACATAACTAATAAGGAATTATTAAAGAACTAACAGGTGATTATTCATTAACACTTAACTCACTAGTGTTAACTACTAAGAATGACGTGTTAACTAATCAGTATGTAATATCATTTTATGATTATGTTAAGTAACAGTTAGCTAATCAATAACTGTCATACGTCCTGAAGAACTACTATTAATTATCTACTAGTTAGGGTTCAAGAAAAATAACTATTAAGTAACTACTAATGAACAGTTTTACACAATTACATTGAATTGTGACCCTTTCATATAAATGTTATTAGCAATAGTATTAGTAGTATGAAAATACAAATATTAATAAATGCAATACATTTTATAGAGGTTTTGCCTATGTAGTAAATTGTTCTGTGAGTGTGTTTTGTAAGAAATCAGCTTCCAATAGGAACCCCACCATGACTCCAGTGCCTTGCGATAACTTACCTTAGTTTTTATATTTTATATACAGTACTGTATGTGTGCTTCATCAGCAGATGCCACATTACCATTAATTAAATTTCTTTATGTAAGGCAAAGCCTGAGGAAAAGTGAAAATGCAGGTATCCAATTTGTAATTAATAAAGAATTATAAAATAATTATGCAGGACTTATTTTGAACCTGAAACATTAGGCCTATTCTAAAGTGAAAATATTGGGAACCCATTAGTAATAAATAAAGAATTATCAGATAATTCGTGAAGAATTACTTAGAATCTGAAACAGTATTCTAAAGTGAAAACATAGGGAACCCATTAGTAATTAATAATTAATTGTTAAATAGTTCTACAGGACTTATTCTGAATCTAAAACATTAAGCCTATTCTAAAGTGAAAATGTTGGGAACCCATTAGTAATTAATATAGAATTATTAGATAATTTTGCAGGACTTACAGAATTCTAAAGTGAACCTATTAGTAAATAATAATAAACTACAACATTTTGACTAAAAAAAAAACTATAAAAGTGATCATAAACTTTGTAAAATACTCTCATCTGTTTATTTCAGATGAGAAAATTTCTTAATACAGCATATTTTATGCCATTTTAACATGCATGCTGCCCACATTTTAACTAATTTAACAAACATTTCATAATCAGAAGTTAAACATTTAGAAGCAAACAAAATCCATATTTAATTTCTATTATAGGTTAATAAGTGGACTGTAACAAAGGTGCTATTGTAGTAGTACTTTGTACTTGTCCTTTTACTCAAGTAATTTTGAAAATGAATTGGCCTACTTGTAATTTTACTGGAGTAATATTTTATTGGGGTATCTGTACTTTTACTCAAGTACTTGATTTGTGGGACACAGCCTGATTATAGTGATTTTTTGCGTAGTTAATAGTAGTTCTTCAGGAGGTATCACAGAACACAGTTACTTAACATTATCATAAAATTGTATTACATACTGATTAGTTAACACATCATTCTTAGTAGTTAACACTAGTGAGTTAAGTGTTAATGAATAATCACCCGTTAGTTCTTCAATAATTCCTTATTAGTTATGTAGTAAGTAAGAAACAGTATTCAACAAGTGTTACCCTTGTATTTATTTATTCACTTAATTCTGGCCATGGCTTCGGAATTTCAACATCTGTCAGAGGTTATCTGACCCAAGTATATTACTTCGGGTCTTGCTAGCATGCTGTCTTCAAAGTTACTTTGAACCCCCCATTTATGTTACTTGTTTACAACTTTATCATCTCATAAACAAACAATAATTTTCTTTTCTCTTCTTTTTATTTATTTTTTATTTTAATTTTTTTTATGATGCTGCGTGGCTACAATTTTGCAATCAAACAATAAAATTACTCTTTTGGCCAAACATTAACGGGGAATCGAACCCCCAACCTTGCGCTTTCTTGCTTGCTAGGGCAGTGCTCTACCAGTTGAGCTATATATAATATAGTATTTACAAATTTTCCACTCAGAACATGTCTCTGGTATTTTTACTGCTTAAGCCAGAGTCATGTGGGGGCCAGCATGAGATAAAAACAACTGCTTCATTGCAGTCAAAGAAATCTTATCTTTTAAAGCACAACATAAGCTTCTAAGTTTTTCCAAAATGCTACTGCCAATTTGTGTGCCTATACAGTTTTTCTTTCAACAATTATGGAACTAGAACAGATCTTATGTTATCATTCTTTGTCATTTAAACCTATGCACAAAGAATCAGATTAAATCATCACTCAATTACTTCTTGGATAATTTTTAACAAATCAGCACACATTTTTTTTTTTTTTTAAATTCTAAGTTTAAAGCCAATCAAGTTTTTGTTTTAATATTACAATCAGAATCAACGCTCAGACTGACCATTCTTTCAATGAATTCAGAGAATATTTGTCAGAGCTTCAGAGCCAAACTGTTTTAGGGGTGCTCCGATCACGATCGGCCGATCGTTAATGCGTATCTCATCAGTAAAGCCGGTTATCTAATCAGCGGTTAATTCCATCAGGTGCGTGATTTCACATAAAGCAGCTGTTACTACACAGAGCCGTTGTTAATAGAGAAGGCCGATCGTGATTGGAGCACCCCTAAACTGTTTACAGCATTTGCTCTCTTCTGTTTCATTATTTCTTTCAGGGCTGAGCAAGTTACCTAATTTGTCAGTCATATTTCTATCATATCACTTGAGTCGGCGATCTTACCAACATCACTTGACTTCTATGTGATGAAACTGCAAAGTACATTCCAGAATCAGGGTCATGAAAACTAAATTTAAGATCTTTCGGGGTTTTTCCTGATGCATCCCAGATCAATCAATACTTTCCCTTTGCATATATCCCTATATTTTTATAGGTGCACATGTGAATTATCACTATTTATTTATTTTTAAACACTAATTTTGGATACTCTGTTCCCTGACCACTGACCTGGCCTATTTCTAAGCTCGGGGCGTCCCCGTCTGTAATGGTGGGTGATTGAGAGTTGGAAGAGCGAGTTACGACTAGAACCCCCATCTAGCATCTTACATTGTTCTCGGGATTTCCCATACCCCTACTTTGGCTTACCCGGCCGTAAATGCACTGCCCTGTATGGCCTCTCGTGCTTTTCGGCTCTCTGTGCTTGACCCAGCACTGTCTATTTACGGCCCTCCGTGTCCCTTATCCCTCGGTGCTTGACCCAGCACTGGCCTTTACGGGTTCACATGCCTGTTAAGAATGCATTTTTGTCCCCCCTGGACTGTACACACCTAGAAAAAATTCACGTCTCTCTCTAAGACATATAGGTGTGCACTTGTACCCCTTTTACTCACAAGGTTACTTCATTTACAGGTGTACCGTGACACCAATTTACCTAATTTCCCCCCGGAGCTGGTGTCTACCCCCTCACGTCTGAGTGAGTCTATCGTTCCTCCTTCTCTCGACCCCCTCCACTTACAGATAGTCCCTAACCAATAATATTAAATATAAAATCTTTCCTACCTTGGTTTGATGATTGATCAGGGATGTCACCAATGCCCGTGCATCCTCCACTATTAACTGTAGGGGAATTTACAGTTAAAACCCAAGGACCAGATATTTGGCAATGAAGACCAGGAGTCAGAGATGAGTTCAATGAATAATAATAATTTTACTTTTACTTAGTTTGCAATTTCATCAGCAGAAGTCAGCTTCAATACTCTCGACGGAGTTCGTAGGCCGCCCCCCAGTACAACTCAAAATCAACCACAGTTATACCCTGACAGAGGATACTAATTGCGTCAATACATAAGTCAACAAAATTCTGATTGGTTCCAAAACCTAGATAAAACTCTCCAAAGACGTATATCTGATATGCTGGACATTGCAGTTGATCGTTGTCCTGGGACTGTCTGAGCTTCTCCCTGTACATACAGATACTAACACACATACACAGAGAACTTATCTAAAATTCAAGGCTTTCTAGCACTGGCGAGTGTCTTATCATTACGGTTGAATACACATACATAATATGTGGACATTAATCTTGAGGAAAAGAAATACAGGGTAGGACAGGATTCTTTAATATCTCATAAGCGCACATAAGGTTACACATTTCACTCTTGCCATAACTTGATTAATAGTCAAACAAGAAATTTATGTAATAATATAATTAATATCAGTATGAAGGATATGGCAACTCGGCATCCACTCCTTCAGTGTCTATATAATGCTATATAAATAAAGGTGACTTGACTCAACCCAGCAGAAGAAGCCGTTCAGGAACTCTCATCCCTGCCTGTCACTGCAGAGGAATCTCTTAATTAATTATCTGTCTGCCCTGCTAACACTGTCACAAGACCAAAGACCATTCAGGAACTATTTGCTTGTTGTGTTTCCCCCTAGTGTGTCTAAATCTAAATTATCTGTCTACTCGGTTCACTGTCATGTCTACCAGTCCTGTTTCAGTTAATACACTTAATATTGAACTGCCTGTCTGTCCAGTCACTTTCAAGGAAACTAACACAGAGTTTACTGCCCTGTCTGTCACAGCCCAAAAACCCACCACTGACCCCTTAAAACTGCCTGTCATGAGTCCAGAGACTATAACAGAACTTTGCATCAGACCCGTTAACCCTGTCACTACCATAGAGAACATTTATGAACTGTGTGCATGTTCCATTTACCCAACCTATCTGTTGAACCGTCTGCCTTGCCAGTCCCAGTCAATAAGCCTGTTTGGGAACTGTCTGCCTATCCTGTTTCAGTCAGTGAGCTGTCTGCCCGTTCAGTGGTCACCAGGGGGACTATTGACCAACTTTCTGTGTTCTCTACCTGGGTCCTTAAGACTATACAGTATATGCTGTCTGTCTCTCTTATCTCAGTTTTTCTTATGCCCCAGGCCAAAGCTTCATCTGCTCTGTTATGGTGGTCTCCAATTGTGCTCTGCTGGCCTTCTGCTCTAGTCTGGTAGGCTTCGCTCTGTCTGCTCCACCCTGGTGGGCTACTGCTTCGTATGCTTCACCCTTGTGGGCTTCTGTCCTGTTTGCTCCACCTTGGTGGGTTCCTTCATTATCTCCTCTCCCGTGGAGGTCTTCAGCTCCGCCCTGGTGGGCTTCTGCTCTGCCTGCTCTGCCATGGTGGGCTTTTGTCCTGTCTGCTCTGGCCTGGTGTTCTTCTGCTCCTCTGTGGTGGTCTTCTGCTCAGTCTGCTCTGGCCTGGTGGTCTTCTGTTCCTCCGCTGTGTTTTTCTGCTCAGTCTGCTCTGGGCTGGTGGTCTTCCTTCCTGCTCTGCCGTGGGGATCTTCAGACCCATCTGCTCAGCTGTGGTGGTCATCAGTTCCTTGGCTTCCTGCATCGCCAGTTCTGCTTTGACGCTCTGCTCAGCCAACTCTGCCTCAGTCCTCTGTCTCTCCACTTCCATGTGGACCTGGTCTTCCATCCCTCCCCATTACGCCTCGGCTCCACCACTCTCCTGTATTTTACTGTTTTAGGAGTGTCTGCAATCCCGTCCATGCCACCAGAGGTCGGCCTCACATTATATTGACTCTCACACCACACATACTGTATTTCTACACACGTACTACATTTCCCATGCTCCATCGCACTAATCACAAATTCACCTGAAACCAATCACACACAGCTACTACCAATAACACACTATATATATATATATATATATATATATATATATATATATATATATATATATATATATATATATATATATATATATATATAGTTTAGCTGATAGCTACTTTACAGAGCCTGCTTTAGTTTTTCTAGCCTTATCTGAGTCTTGCCTTGTCAGTTTTCTCGTGTTCTGACTATTGCATGTGTGTCTGTGATTACTCCTTTTGTCTTGTCCTGTTCGATTGTCTGCCCCTTCCTGGACCTTGACTTTTACCTGGATTATCCCTTTAGTCACACTCTGTTGGATTACATTCGCCGGTGACTGACCCTCACTTGTTTACCAGACTGCTCTTGCCATGTCGTATACATAACAGTTTGCCATTTTCTGACCCTTGCCTGTTTCTAATCAAGTCTTCTTAATAACGCTTGCAAATGGATCTGTTCACCTTTTGTCCTTACACAATATTATGTACAATTTTGAAATAAAATAATTCCACAATAAAAGCCATATATAAACCCAAAAATTCCTGTTAACAAAGAAGGGTTTGTGCACAAGAATGACACTACCTTAGTGTCTCACCAACAAAATGTCGAGACTCTATAATGCTAAATACAAAAACAATCCTCTAAATTTTCCCAGGTACATGGTTTTCTATAATTTTTTTTAAATAAATTGTTTTCAAAAGACCAGTTTGACTTCAGAATGATATAGTGAATAAACAGTTATTAGTCTTGAAGATGAAGATGCTCAAAACAGTGGATATGAAAGAGGACACAAAAGAGGGAGGTTATATAGATTTTTAGAGGGTTTTTATTTTGTAATTCAACACAATCTTTACATTGTGTGAGTGTCAAAGGACTTTGATATGGGTCAGCACAATGAAAAAAAAAGTTACAGCCACCAATCAACAAACCACAACAAACAATTGAAACTCCATTAGATGTTAATACACAATTTCAAAGTAAAAATATATAGGTCCAGTAAACTTTAATATTTGCATACCTATAGATCATTAAACTATGTATCAGTTAGAGCACATTTAAAGCAAAAGAAAAAAAAACGCAAATAATCAGCACTTTAAATGATTTTTCAAAGACATACAGCAGTGATATGTATTTGTCTGAACATTGAGTTATACACATAGGTAAGACTATTTCATACTGTGTATTCAAGTAGTTCATTAAGTATGTGTAAGTGAATTTTAGTGTACACCCTAATCTCGCTTTTACTTATACAGTTTATATAATCTTTTTTATCCGTGTTTGCACCATAACAGTCTGTGCATAATTGCTAAAGATTTTTCAGCAATTCTTTCTACAGGTTGCAGTGTTAAACCAGTACTTGGTCTTTTTTAAGTGAGAAATTAAATTAACTTACCACGATTAAAACCAAATTCACATTGCATGTTTTTTGAACACACAGTATAAATTGCTACTTGAGCTTACAAACAGAATAACTGGCTATAATCATATTGCTTGTTTTTAAAAGTAATATTACAGCACAATTAGTGCTGTACCTGCAGACTTGTGTCACAACCATTTGTATATTACTTATCTGTTTATATTGCAAAGCATATTCAACAATGCTATAATGTTCAGGGTTTATAAAGGGATTATTTATGCATTTATCTTTTTATTTTGACTTCTTTAATCTGACGTGGGTGATTGGACAAAAACATCTGTCTAGTGCATGTATACTACTACTACTACTAATAATAACTAGGCAGCACAGAGAAACACAAAAACACATTCTGTGTGATATGCTTTCAGCAGTGTTCTGTAATGTAAAATGTTAAATGTTACACATGCTTAAAAATGTGTAATACAAAACAGTAAATAAAAAGAGAAAAACATACCCCCCAACAAAGCAAAATAACTAAAATCATGTCATGCAAGCCCTTGTTTTATTTTACATTTTTTCTCTCTCTTTGCACAGGCAAATTTTCACAACCAAATGGCTTTAAAAATGGCTTTAAGTAGTCTTTTTAACCACATGAATGAAATAACAGGGCACCTCTCCTTGCCCTGGGGTGTATTGCTCGAAGTCTCCATATACATTGAGCTCGCATTTTCCCAAAAATGATGATCTTAAAATCTCCTTAAAACTCTCCAAACGATGGGGGTAGTATGACAGGCGGAATTTACTGCAAGACAGAAAAAGAAAAAAAAGCTTTAAAAAGGGATACTCCACCCCAAAATAAAATTTTTGTCATTAATCACTTACCCCCATGTTGTTCCAAACAAGAGTTCCGTAAGAGCTTTGTTCGTCTTCAGAACACAATTTAAGATATTTTGTATTTTCAAGTAAAATACACTATCAAGGTCCAGAAAATAATGAAAAGCATCATCAGAATAGTCCATCTGTAACGTTCTGAAGTGACAAGTATACCTGTTCGTAAGCGAAGAAAACAATAATAATGACTTTTTTCAAAAATTCCTTTGTCAACAGTTTCCTCTTTGTTTCTCCAATTCACTCAAACTGCCTACGCTCTTCTGTGTCAGCCGCACCACAAGGATGCAATGTGCATCCTTTTGCAGCCAGCCTCTAGCAGCCTGTTGACGAATTACAGTTTAAGTCACTTACGTGTTGACCTCATGAGAGAGAGAGCAGGTGGTTGCCAGTTGGTATTTATGATTTGATTTGAGAGAAAACAGTGCATCCTTATGGTGTGGCTGACACCGAAGAACATAGACCGTTCAAGTGATGTTGAGAGACACAGAGGAGACTGTTGACAAAAGGAATTGCTGAAAAAAGTCATTATTTTGGTTTTCTTTCCCTTACAAACAGTACTCTCGTTGCTTCATAACGTTATAGTTGAACCACTGATGGCAGATGGACTACTCTGATAATGCTTTCATTCTTTTCTGGACCTTGAAAGTGTATTTTACTTGGCAGTCTATGGGACAGTCACAAGCCTTCTGAAAATATGGAAAATATCTCGAAGGGTTAGCTCGCCCAAAAGTGAAAATTCTGTCATTAATGACTTACCCTCATGTCTTTCCTAACCTGTAAGACCTCCATTCATCTTCGGAACACAGTTTAAGATATTTAAGATTTAGTCAGAGAGCTTTCTGTCCCTCCATTGAAAATCTATGTACAGTATACTCACCATGTCCAGAAAGGTATTAAAAACATCATCAAAGTAGTCCATGTGACATCAGAGGGTCAGTTAGAATTTGTTGAGCAATCGAAAATACATTATGGTCGAAAAATAACAAAAACTATGACTTTATTCAGCATTGTCTTCTCTTCCGGGTCTGTTGTGAGCGTGTTCACAACAATGCAGTGTAGTGATGTCCGGTTCGCGAACGAATAATTCAATTTCACCGGTTCTTGTTGAACCAGTTCACCAAATCGAACTGAATCATTTGAAATGGTTTGTGTCTCCAATAAGCATTAGTCCACAAATGACTTAAGCTGTTAACTTTTTTAATGTTGCAAACACTCCCTCTGAGTTAAAATTTACCAATATCCCGGAGTAACTCATTTACTGCAGTGTTGTGAACAGTACACTGACTAAACTGCTGTGAAGAGAAAACTGAAGATGAACACCGAGCTGGGCCAGATAACGAACAAAAGATTGACTCGTTCTCGAGTCAAGAACCGTTTCTGTCGGACAAGTCTGATTTGAGAACAGAGGAGCTGATAATACTGCACATGCGTGATTCAGCGTGAAGTAGACTGACACACAGTGCATCTGAACCCAACTGGTTCTTTTGGTGATACATTCTCAACTGATTCTGTGCTGAACGAGGGTAAACCGAAGGCTTGAATGAAGGCCAATCAAAAGAACCAGTGAACCGGCTCTGTGTTCATCTTCAGTTCTCTCTACAGCAGTTCAGTCAGTGTACTGTATGAGTAATTTAATTATTTTAACTCAGAGGGAGTGTCAGCCATGTTAAAAAAAGTTTAAGACATTTGTGGATTAATGCTTATTGGAGACGCGAACCATTTCAAACGATTCAGTTCGATTTGGTGAACTGGTTCAAGAAGAACCGGTTAAATCGAATGATTCATTCATGTACCAACCGGACATCACTACACTGCAGACCCAGAAGAGAAGACAATGCTGCTTCGATGCTTCAACAAATTCTAACTGACCCTCTGATGTCACATGGACTACTTTAAAGATGTTTTTATTACCTTTCTGGACATGGACAGTATACCGTATACATTTTCAATGGAGGAACAGAAAGCTCTCAGACTAAATCTAAAATATCTTAAACTGTGTTCCGAAGATGAACGGAGGTCTTACGGGTTTGGAACGACATGAGGGTGAGTCATTAATGACACAATTTTCATTTTTGGGTGAACTAACCGTTCAAATTGTGTTCCGAAGATGAACAAAGCATTTACGGGTTTGGAATGACATGGGGGTAAGTGACTAATGATACAATTTTAATTTTGGGGCGGAGTATCCCTTTAAGTACAGCATATCATGCATTTAAAATCAACAACTGTTCAGCAAAAACCTAAAGTACTGTATGTATAGAAAAACATTCAGTGACTAGTTTTTTCTGTCTCCATCTAAAAGCCATGATTCTGAGATTCTACAAATTATTTCACATGTACTAGTGATGCACAAATTGCTTGTCCTCACACAAAATCTGATCATTCATTGGACAAATTTTTCATGAATCTAAGGCTTATCTTTTTATTATTATTATTATTATTATTATTATGCATAAAAAAGTATGACATTTCTGGATGTGGTATTATTGCAGATTGTGCATACTGTATCTTAGACTGTTATGGACAATTGTATTAAAAGTACACATAATAATGCATTATGATGTGCCGATTTTACAAGTGTCACTGTGGTTATTGTTCTGGCTCAGTACAGTTAAGAGATGGAAAGGAAAATTATACTGCAATTTGATGTAAAAATATTCATACATAACATAACTTTTTCTGGTTTCATTAAAACTTCTTCGAGTTATGAATTTTGGTAATAACATGATGGTCTGTAAATGACAAGATTTAAATTTTTGGATGACCTAACCCTTTAATAAAACAGTTGACCTAAAAATGTTATGTTATAATTTACTCCCTTCATGGCACTCAATATTTGCATTTCTTTCTTTATTTCATGAAACACTAGAGAATGTAGCAGCACATGAATAACATCCAAACCTTACTGGAGCTAGTATTATGATGGCAACTGATGTCCCCATATTTCGATTTCACTCTTTATATGTGAGGTGTCCCGTGAATTGTGAATAATAACTTACATGTTGTTCTGTTTATCATACAAAGTGATTGTATTATAAAAATAAATAAATAAATAAATAAATAAATTGATTACTTTTATGCCATCTTTATGTCCCTATTGATTTAATGTAGGGACAGAACAGATTAAACATTCTTCAGATATTTTGTTTGTGTTACTCAAAAGGAAATCAAACTAATTTGAAATATCAAAAGTATTTGTTGTGGCCACCAGCTGCTTTGAGTCCTACAGTGCATCACATCCTCATGGACTGCACCAAATTTGTTCTTGCTCTTGCTGTGAAATGTTTCCAGGATATTTGTGTGAGGATGGTGGACAGACATACACACTTACTCTCTCTCTCTCTCTCTCTCTCACACACACACACACACACACACACACACACACACACACAAAGCTATATGTGATGATTGGCCACTGTAAGGATTAACAGCTCTCCTTCCTGTTTTCCTTTAGCACTGTCCTACATAACGAACATTGCAGTTTATTGCAATGGCCACATCTGCAGTCCCCATACCTCCCTGGAGCAGCAATATGCCATGTTCACACAGCTGAGCAGTTGAACTTTATACATCTTACTTGTGTTTAAAAGAGGCAGAAGAAAAGGAGCTGTAAAAAGTAAAACAATTTACAGAACACACATAAGCACAGGACCATTTAAAAGCAGCTGCCAATCAGCAGGTATCGTATTGAGTCTATAGGTGCATCTCAGTAAATTAGAATGTTGTGGAAAAGTTCATTTATATCAGTAATTCAACTCAAATTGTGAAACTTGTGTATTAAATAAATTCAAGGCACATAGACTGAAATAATTTAAGTCTTTGGATAATTTAATTGTGATGATTTCGGCTCACATTTAACAAAAAACTACCAACTCAAATATCAACAAATTATAATACTTCATAAGACCAATAAAAAAAGTGCTCCAAAAACAACAAATTAGAATATGGTAACATACCCATAAGCTAATCAACTCAAAACACCTGCAAAGATTTCTTGAGCCTTCAAAATGGTCTCTCAGTTTGGTTCAGTAGGCTACACAATCATGGGGAAAAGACAGCTGATCTGACAGTTGTCCAGAAGACAATCAATGACACCCTTCACAAGGAGGATAAGCCACAGACATTGATTACCAAAGAAGCTGGCTGTTCACAGAGTGCTGTATCCAAGCATGTTAACAGGAAGTTGAGTGGAAGGAAAAAGTGTAAAAGAAAAAGATGCACAACCAACTGAGAGAACCGCAGTGAGTATTGGCAAGCAAAATCGATTCAAGAATTTTAGTGAACTTCACAAAGAATGGACTTAGGCTGGGGTCAAGGCATCAAGAGCCACCACACAACTGGCTACAGTTGACATATTCCTCTTGCTAAGCCACTCCTGAACCACAGACAACGTCAGAGGCGTCTTAACTGGGTTAGGAGAAGAAGAACTGGACTGTTCACAGTGGTCCAAAATCAAAGATTTCAGAGACAAAGACAAAGATTATCTGGAGGAAGTTAAAGGCAATATTATTAATTAATAATAAGTCTTTACTTCCTCCTCAAACTGAGAAGAGCTAGAGCCCTGGCCCCCATCATGCGCACTATCGAGAGCATCCTGACTAGCTCCATCATTGTGTGGTATGGCACCTGCAGTGTCCTGCTGCAAGTCACTTCAACGCATAGTGAAAGCAGCTGAAAAGATCCAAAGAATGGAGAGCTTGATGATCCTAGATCTGTGTGTAGCAACCGTTCTAATAGTTCAAGTAGATTAAGTAGCAAATCAACAAGCTCTGTCTGTATTCCAAGTAAAAAGCAAAAAGGGCAGCACTATTAGTCAAGGCTGATACTCTGAAAAAAGGCATGAGTTAGAGGAATGTCTAGAGTTGTTAAAGGGGGGGTGAAATGCTCGTTTTCACTCAATATCCTGTTAATCTTGAGTACCTATAGAGTAGTACTGCATCCTTCATAACTCCAAAAAGTCTTTAGTTTTATTATATTCATAAGAGAAAGATAGTCTGTACCGATTTTTCCCGGAAAAACATGACCGGCTGGAGGCGTGACGTGTGGGCGGAGCTAAAGAATCACAAGCGCGGGTAGGCTTTTGCGTTGAGAGCGCTTGGAAGCTGTGACATTACCGTGAGGAAAAAAAACCATCATCCAAAACAAACCATGGCTAACAGTCAGATTCAGCCATTTATTTATGATCCCGAATCAGATCCCGAGGCTGAAACTGAACGAGAGCAGCAGCAGCAACGACTCGCTCCGAGCGGGGCTCGAACCCGGGTCTCCGGCATGGGAGGCGGACGCACTAACAAGGAGGCAGAGATATTTTAAGCAGTTTTACTCACCGCCTGCGGTTCCAACACACGATCGTGACCCTTTTTCGTTGGGATTGCATCATCCTTAAGAAATAAACGATACGCAAATCCATCGTCAAACTGGGCCTTGTTTTTAAAACAAGCATCTTCGAAATGCAGGGAACAAACAAAAACACTTTCACAACTCCATTGATGCTCTGTAAAAATAAACTCCATCCACTGGTCCCTTAATGCTGTTTTTTTTTTGGTAATCTGTGCAGGGTTGTCTTGCCCTGGCAACCAAAAACACACTTTTGTGACTTTTCGCGATGCTCTCGCTCTGATCAGTGAATGAATGTCTGTGCTCAGCCTCTCAGTGCTCTGCTATATGTGAACGTGCGCTCTTCCGGCAGACGTGCCCTTAGGACCCATATAAGGAAATTCCGCTCCATCTAACGTCACACAGAGCCATACTCGAAAAAAAACTTTCCGAAACTTGTGACAAACCAGAAGGAGTATTTTGGGAACCAAAATACTCCTTCAAACGTACAACTTAATTTTTGAAACTTTGTCCATGTTTAGCATGGGAATCCAACTCTTTAACAGTGTAAAAAACGTCTCTAGGTTACGTATGTAACCCTAGTTCCTGGAGGGAACGAGACGCTGCGTCCAGGAAGCTTTAAAGGCACGAGCCGCACAGCTGGCTTCAACTTCAAGTACCAGCAAGCGTC
The DNA here is from genome assembly GCF_023724105.1 of Carassius gibelio. Lineage (NCBI taxonomy): Eukaryota > Metazoa > Chordata > Actinopteri > Cypriniformes > Cyprinidae > Carassius > Carassius gibelio. The sequence goes on along the minus strand of NC_068412.1, from coordinate 2,163,177 downwards.
GGCAGGGGTGCCGGGGGTATGGCCTCGAGACGCAGCGTCTCGTTCCCTCGAGGAACTAGGGTTACATACGTAACCTAGAGACGTTCCTCTTCAGGAACTCGAGCTGCGTCGAAACGCTTTGGGGAACGAGTACCAACGCTGCCAGACTACCAAACCCCTGCCTAGTGTGTATCCGAAGAGCACAGCTTAGGACGAGGGGAATGAAGTGCCTGGAGTGACTGGCATGTCTAAGCCATAGAATCTTTCAAAAGTAGAAGGCGTGGAAACCCCGTAGCATTGCAGATGTCCAGCATGGACGCACCTGCTAGAAAGGCCTTGGAGGCCGCCATACCCCATGTAGAGTGAACCTTGGCTCCCGACAGCGCGGGACGACCAGAGGGCTCAGAGTGGCGTTGATAGTCTCAACTATCCAATGACTAGTAGTCTGCTTAGAAGCAGGGAAACCCCTCTTGGGGGGACCGCAGCATGCAAGCAATTGGTCCATTTTTCTCCACAGGGCAGCTCTGTGGGCGTGTGCATCCAGCGCTCGAGCTGGACACACACAATTTAGCTTCTCTTGGACGGGCTCCCGAAAGGGAAACTCTCGCCAGAACTCCCGGGAGCAGAGCGATAGGGGGAAATGCGTACAGACGAAGCCTCGGCCAAGTCTGTACCATGGCGTCCAGTCCCAGAGGAGCTGGATGAACTAAAGAGAACAAAGGGGGCATTGTTCTACTTGAGCCCTGCCAAATACTCTCCATATCTGCTTCAATACTTCTGGGTGAAGTCTCCATTCCCCGGGCCTCAGCCCCTGCCTCGACAGTATGTCTGCTCCCATATTTTGTTTCCCAGGAATATATACTGCTCTTAATGAGAGGAGCTTGCTTCTGGGACCACACCAGGATCAGGTGCGCCAGCTTGTACAAAGGGCGCGAACGCAGACCTCCCTGGTGGTTGATATAAGAGACCACCGATGTGTTGTCGGTGCGCACCAACACATGGTGACCCCTTAGGTCTGGGAGGAAGTGCTTAAGTGCACGATAAACTGCTAGCATTTCTAGACAATTGATATGCCATGTTAGATGGCGATCGCTCCGCAGACCACAGGCAGGGTGGCCACTCATGACTGCACCCCAGCCGGTGAGGGATGCGTCCGTCGCTAGTGTTACACGGCGACAAGGAGCTCCCAGCACCGGGCCCTGTTTCAAGAACCAAGGTTTCTTTCACATGTCTAAGGCATGGAGGCAGCGCGCGTGACCTTGATAGTGCAAAGTAGATTGCCCCTCGGGGAAAATCCCTTGGTCTTGAGCCACCACTGTAGGGGTCTCATGTACAGCAGGCCAAGAGGTATCACGTTGGACGCAGCTGCCATCAGACCCAACAATCTCTGAGATTGTTTGACAGTGAGTGACTGGCTTTCTTTGACTCTCTCGACTGAGATGCGGATCGACTCGATACGAGCAGGGGACAATAGTGCCTGCATCGCGTTCGAATCCCATACTACGCCTAGATAGGTGGTTCTCTGAACCGGAGAAAGCACACTCTTCTTGGCGTTCAGTCTCAAACCCTGCTCCCCCATATGTGCGAGAACGACACCTCGATGCCGAGCCACAACCTGCTCTTGACTGAGCTTAACTCAACCAGTCGTCGATGTGGTTGAGAATGCGGATGCCCTGCATGTAGCCGTGTCTACACATCTTGTGGACATGCGGGGTGAGAGTGCAAGGCCGAAGGGAAGTACTCGATATTGGTATGCTTTGCCCCCGAAAGCGAACCTCAGAAACTTCCCATGTTGTGGAAGGATGGAAATGTGGAAGTATGCATCTTTGAGATATATTGTGACAGACCAGTCCTCGGACCTGATCTGATCTACAACATGCTTGATTGTGAGCATTTTGAACTTCAATCTCATAACTGAACGATTTAAGACCCTCAAGTCTATAATCGGACGCGACCCCCCATCCTTCTTTGGAACTGTGAAATACCAGCTGTAGAACCTGGACTCCCTGTCTTGAGAAGGGACCACCTCGATGGCCTCCTTCTCTAATAGGGTTTCACTTCCTGTTCCATAACCAGACCCTGCCCGGGGCCGACCATCGTCGGAATGACCCCGTTAAATATCGGCGGTACAGAGCCGAACTGAATTCGGTAGCTTTTTCTACTGTGTGCAGGACCCATTGAGATACATTTGGCAGTAGTTTTCACGCTGCTAAATAATCTACTAAGGGAATCAGTCTCTCGAGACTGACCTCTGGTGTAATAGGCCCCCGCAGGGGCAGCGAGCATCTTAGCCCCGCTACGCGCACGTGTGGAAAATACTGAGAATGATGCTTGCTGGGGACCGCTGCGCCCTGGAACACTGGCAGGGTTGGCAGACCGGCCCCCAGAGGGCGCTGAGGCAAGACGAGAACCGTGTAATGGGGTGTATGCCGCTCCACCCCAGTAGGGGCCGCCCTCTGCAGTCGTGACCGAAACGTGTCAGGACTTCTTAACCGAGGGCCTCACAGCCTGAAGTACGGCCCTCAGATCCGCCTTCGGCTGGAAAAAACCCTGGTTCGGAGCGTTGCTTCAGACTCCAGTCCCGACGCAGGGGGAGCGCGGGTGGCAACGCTCTGACTACAGACTGGGAGGGCTGCTCTCGCCCAACAGCCCCTCCAGTATATATAATTTCTCAGAGTGAGATAAGTGTCATTATATTCCTCAGAATTTAATGCAAACAAACAATAAGACGAGTAAACACGGTCTGCATTGTTAATATAATTCATATCTAACTTCTCATAGTCATATAGATACTGAATTTAATTCCTCAGAATTAATGCAGTTAACCAATCAGACGAGTAAAGACGGTCTGGATTTGGTAAGATTTACATCACAACTGAAAATGATGTAGTACACGCGCTGCCTCGGCAACACGCGAGCCGCTTAGTTACACAAACAATATAAATCTCCTCGGAGATAAGTAGCTGCAGCTGCGAGTTCACAGATGGGGAAGGAACCGCTTTGCGTGCTTCCGAACCTCGATGAACTCTAAATCTAGGGAATACGGGTGGAGATAGGCAGAGCCATCTTCGATCCGTCCTAGATATGCGAGAAGCACAGTCAGTCCCCTTATTTTTATTTTTATTTCGAGAGCTGGCTGCGTGAGCTGCACTCCTCATTAATGCTGCTCGTTATACAGTTAGGCATAATATGTTTGTGAAACTGATGCTTGTGTAACTGTTTGTCTGTGCAGCTGATGTTTATGCAGCTTATGTTTGTGCAACTGCGAGCTCATCGACGCCCTCCGTTTTAATCTCCTTGGAGAAAAAAAGGCGGTGCGTCAGGGCCGTCACTCGGGGGGAAGGACCGAGCACTCGGGCTTCCGCACCCGGAGATCGGGCAGATCTGGCGGGTGAGGTAGGAGATAGGGACGCGCCCGTCTCCCTACCCTCCAGCAGATCTTATCTGCGAACCCAGCGAGTGCAGGCGCCGCTCCGCCTCGGCGAAAGCAGGACCGACACCGCGAGGAACGCTGGCGAAGACTCCCCCTCGAGAGAGTCCTCCGGGATCGAAACGTCCACACTGGCTTGTACCAGTGCAGGCAGTCGGCTCCCTCAAGAGCCGAAACAGCGTGCCTCAATCGCAGGCAGACCGTGCACAGACTGTGTATTCTCACTCGTGTTGAACACACAATCTGAAACGTGATCTGGATTCGCCTTTCAGATGTCCCGTCTTAGCTTTGCTCTTTGACTATTGCTTACTTTTCGAGGAGCTAATAGTGACAAACAACAATAAATAAGACTGACAAGACAGAATGACATGCACACAAAGAGCGCCTGCTGAAAACACAGAAGCTGAAGCCAGCTGTGCGGCTCGTGCCTTTAAAGCTTCCTGGTCGCTTACGTCACCTCGCCCTTGACGTCACACTCTTCTATAAGACAGATTAGATATCATATTCAGAGTCGCTCACGCTAAACGCGTTCCCCAAAGCGTTTCGACGCAGCTCGAGTTCCTGAAGAGGAACTCTGTATGCATGAAATAGCATTTCACCCCCCCTTTAAGAAAAAAGGTTAGAAGCTTTAGAAATTCAAGGTGAACTAGAAGCTGCTACAGAAAAGATCACTCATCTAAAACATGAAGAACCAGCCATGAATAATCTTCAATCAGACACAAGGGAAGATGTGAGTGTACAATTTTGATTATATGGGTGATGTCTTGAACTCACTGGATAAAGATGCAATGGGTGTTAAACTAAAAGAAGGTGTTGGTGTTCTAAATATCACTCCAAGTTATGTCCATCCTTTTTAAAGACCTGACAAAACCACTAGTTCAAGTAAAAAGGTAAAAGTCTACAGCAGGGATAGGCAACTCCGGTCCTGGAGGGCCACTATCCTGCAGGCACGTCCTGATATTGCGGAGTTAGATGTGTTCCTAGGTCAACATATTTTGTTGACCCTGGAACAACATTTTACTCAAAAAAAATGTAGTCTTGACCATATCCCTACACCTAAACCTAACCTTAACCATGAGTAATCCTTAAAATCAGAGGACATGATAGATGAATGACACTGATGTATAAGCACCAAACAGTGATTTTAAGCGTAAAATCTATAAACACAAAATAGTGTTTTCACAAAATCTATAAACTTGTTCTTCAAATCTGATTGGTTAATCACAATGTTGTTCCAGGGTCAACAAAGATGTTGTCCCAGGAACATGTCTCACTTGGTAAAATCAGGTTCTGCATCCTGCAGAGTTTAGCTTCAGCCCTCATAAAAACTCACATGCCTGTATCTATCAAGTAATCCCGAAAACACTGATTTCCTTGTTCAGGTGTGTTTAATTAGGATTGGAACTAAACTCTGCAGGACTGTGGCCCTCCAGGACCGAAGTTGCCTATCCCTGGTCTACAGTCTTGCCTCCAAGTACACGTCAGCAGTCTACAATCTTGTTTGCAAGTACAAGTCAGCAGTCTATTGCATAGCAAGACAACAATATTGCTAAAGTTATTAAAAATCAAAATGATTTAAAGAAAATTTTGGAAATGTGTACAAGATATTGTGTGCTTATATGGAAAAAGCAAAGTCCTGGCCAGTGATTAAGCTGAATATTCAAAGGCCCTGTTGGATTTTGCAATGTTCCTTAGAGCTTATGGCACTGCTATGTCAGGTATGGATTATATGGAGGCGTTCAATGAGATCATTGACATGAGAAACATCATACTTAAACTAGCATTCAAGCTCAGGGAGAAATGGCATACTGTTGTATATGAGCTGCAAGAGCAACATGGATGCAGAGTAAAAATGTTGGATTTAGTTGCATTTATTGAGAAACGAGCTCGCATTTCGGCAGATTCAGCATTCGGTGATATACAAGGTACTCCTAAAAGGTGAGGAAAAACAGGTTCCTGTTATGCTAGAAACAATTAAAGGAAGTATTTGGAAGTAGTTTTGTCACTGGTATTAGTTTTGCCCGCCCACAAACAGCTATATTTCCGTGTGGTTAACATCATGCAGAGAAGACACTGTGTCCTATGCTGTGATAAAACATTAGTTTTATCACATCTTATAATTACTACAAATTTGTCAACACTTGACACTTACCACTGAGAAATGTCCTGCTCCAGTCATGCTTGTGAATCAGTCTCTTGTTGATCATCAGACTCCAACTCGAATTGGTAAGTTACAATCGATACCATCTTTTTTATGTATAGACAAGTTTCCAGGGTTGTCATTCCGAGGGCTCACGGAAAGGAAGGGTTTAGAGAGAATGATTCATTGAACTGCTTCACAAGAGTAGTTTACAAATCATTTAGAAATGAGAGAAAAAAAAAAAGTATATATATATATATATATATATATATATATATATATATATATATATATTGAGAAAACTAATTAATACCTTGCATGGATGTAAAACTATTTTGGGAGACTCATTAAACAATATTAGCAACCTTAAAAAGTGCATAAAAGGGGCAGTTTTAAAAAAAAAGGAAACAATTAAGGGGGATATCCTACAGGCAAAAACTGAATATAAAAACACAATAGAGAGTACATTTTTTAGTGGGAATATAAAACAGGCTAGGGGAGAGCTTAAACATTTTAATGGGAAAAAGTTGCAACAAAAGCAACAGTTCTGTAGTTTGCAATCAAAGTCTTGTAGATTAAATGAACATGTTATTCTGTAGGTTTGATACTGTGGATAATAAGGATGAGTGTGATGACATCTGTAAAAATCTTCCCATAGGTTCACCTATATTTATCACAGAAGATGCTGTTGCTAAAAGCCTCACTAAATTAAAGCAGAATAAGGCCAACGGCCTAGATGGCCAAAAGCCCGCTTACTTAAAGACTGTGCCTCACAATTCTCAAGGCTTTTTAATTTTCTTCTAGTTGCAGGGGTACCCACATCTTGGAAATTTTCTTTCAAAAGAAAACCGATACCTAAAAAGCCTGGTGCAAGTAAGCCTGAAGATTTTCGACCCATAGCCATCCCCTCCATATTATGTAAAACAATGGAGAGAGTCCTAGTAGATCTCTTGACCTCCCAAGTAACCAGCGTGAGAGATTTGCTGCAGTTCGCTTATAGAAGTAACAGAGGGACAGATGATGCTGTGCTGGTCCTTTTAGACTTTATTTCAAAACAACTTGTACTCCCTGAAAGGCATGCTAGAGTTTTATTTATAGATTTTAGTGCAGCATTTAATTCTATGAAGTTACACATTCTCTTGCAAAGACTAGCTAATATTAATATAAATAACAGCTTGATTCTCTGGATCACAGATTTTCTCTCCTGTCGTCCTCAGAGGTTAAGTGTAAACAGCCTTTTGTCTGGAGTGCATACCATTAGTACAGGTTGCCCACAAGGCAGCGTTCTTTCACCTATGCTTTTTTCCTTATTTACAAATGATTTTAATATAAACAATAGCACTTTTAAATTGATAAAATACACAGATGACGGCAGATGACTGACAAAAGCAACAAAAGTTGACCATGGTGTTGGTGTGCTTGACTGGCCAGCAATCTCACCAGACCTGAACCCCATAGAGAATCTATGGGGTATTGTCAAAAGGAAAATTAGAAAACAAGAGACCAGGAAATGCAGATGAGCTGAAGGCTTCCATACCACCTCAGCAGTGCCATAAACTGATCACCTCCATGCCACGCCGAATTGAGGCAGTTATTAAAGCAAAAGGAGCCCCTACCATGTACTGAGTACATGTACAGTAAACATACTTTTTTAATTTGCTGAGATTAAATTGGTGGGTTTTTGTTAAGTGTTACCCAAAATCATTACAATTAAAAGAACCAAAGACGTAATCTTCTTCAGTCACTGTGTATTAAATGTATTTAATACACAAGTTAACACTTAAATAAATGAACTTTTCAATGACATTCTAATTTATTGAGATGCACCTGTATGTTAGACCCTATTCCATCCAAGCTATTATTGTAACAGTCACCTGGATCCAGTACATATCCAGTCCAGATGGTGGATCAGAACCTAGAGAGGACATCTACAGCCCTGAATCTCAGCAGAGACCAGAACAACTAGATGGGCCCCAGAGACAGATCCCCAGTAAAGACCTTGTCTCCTAGAAGGCCACCAGGACAAGACCACAGGAAACATATGATTCTTCTGCACTCTGACTTTGCTGCAACCTGGAATTGAACGCTTAGTTTCATCTGGTCAGAGTAGAACTGGTTCCCCTGTTTTTAGGCTGTATTAATTTGGAAAACCGGAACTGGGAACACTTCCCGTAACACATGTGTACTTGCAACATCGTTACAAGAATGGCATATATGCTAATATTAGTCTGTTTCTCTCTTATTCTGAGATTACCGTAGCCACCAGAACCAGTCTGTATCCAGATCAGATGGTAACTGCAGCACTCGGATCCAGTACAGGTGCATCTCAATAAATTAGAATGTAGAAATTTAAAGGTTCCCTTCTTCGTGATCCCATGTTTTAAACTTTAGTTAGTGTGTAATGTTGTTGTTAGAGTATAAATAATATCTGTAAAATTCTAAAGCTCAAAGTTCAATGCCAAGCGCGATATTTTATTTAACAGAATTCGCCTATAAAAAACGACCCGTTTGGACTACAGCCCTCTAGTTCCTGCAGTAATGATGTCACTAAAACAGTTTTTTGACTAACCTCCGCCCACATGAATTCACAAAAAGGGGGGCCTTGTTGCGCTCCAATGGAGAAGAAGGAAGAGCTGCATTTGTGTTTGCCATGTCGTTGAAACGCTGTTATTTTCATCTCGGAGTCCAATCATGTTTGTTTGGGCTTCCCAGGGATGCTGTACTTGGAGATTAATGGTTACAATTTATCTTTAACTCAGTTCCCGAAAATTATAATCCACATGTAAAACTATGTGCAGCACATTTTGCTGAGGACAGCTTGCTGAGGACAACTTCCTCAATCTCAATCAGTTTAATGCCGGATTTGCAAAAAGATTATTCTTGAAAGATGGAGCAGTTCCCTCTTTGTCTGGAGAAGGCGTTGTTTATGGACCACAACAGGTAAGTGTATTTTATTATTTAAGTTGGTGCGTTTAACAGTTTCTGTAACTTACTACACAAAGGGCAACGCTGTTTAGCTTTGTTAACTGAATGTTAGGGCTGTACAAAAAAACAAATGCGATTTTCATGCGCATCTCATCAGTAAAAATGCTCCTGTGATTATAACTACATCTCCAGCACATGCTCCTGCCCTCTTGCTTCTCAAAACTACTCCAAAACGAGTCTAATTGCGTTACCAGGAGGTCAGCCTGCTCTAAGCTGGTGTCGAATCACAACACAGGAACCGCTGGCCCAATCAGAACTCGTTACGTATTTTTGAAGGAGGGACTTTACAGAACAAGGAAGTCATCAGCCCGTTTTTATGACAGTGAAAGATGAGCTGGCCAAGATGGCATCTGATGCAAACAGAGTTTTTTGTTGTTAGAGTTTGTATTAGTTTTTCAAACCCACCGAGCAACTTTCAGTCTTTGAATGATGTATTGAGCAAGGCATTTAACAACGGAGCAACAAATGTGTAATTTAGTAACCTTCAAACTTTAGAAATAATCATTTACAAAAGTATTTACCGAAGTCTGAAAACTATACAACGTCAGTTCAACGATAATTGGAATCTCTTCCCCTTTGGTCGTATGATGTAAAGGCAGAAAAGAGACGAGGCCGAAATACAGATAAAGGAAAACTTGGTTTAGGAAGTGATTGTTCTGCTGACAATCAAAATATGGATGTCATGGAGACTCATTCCTGGGCTCGATGAAGTAGTCCAGAGCTAAAGTTAACTCCGATCCCAGGTTCGGAGCCATGCACGCCAGATCCCAAGAAAAGTAAATCGGAGCCAACGCTTGCTGAGGTAAAGAACAACATCGTGAAATATTGGTGGAGAAAATGAATCAAAATACCGAAACCATACACCATGAGATCAAACAAAACAGAGAATGCATAAACTCTTTAAAAGAAGCTACTGAATTTCTCTTCAAAGAGATGCATGATGTTAAGAAAGACATTGTGACACTTGAAGCTAACGAAGAACATCAGAAGAGAATTTCAGAGTTGGAAGAAAGAGTGAATGAAGCTGAAAGGTACCAAAGAAGATGGAATCTAAGGCTTTACGGTCTAACAGAACAAGAAGGAGAGAATGTCAAACAACGAGTGATTGACATATGCTGTGCCGTGGTACCGGAGGCTGCAGATAACTTTCCTCATCACATTGATGTTGTTCATCGCGTCGGGAGGAAAAGCGCAGAGAAGGTTCGACCTGGCATCTTGAGGTTTACGGCGAGATTAGGCAAGGAGCTCCTGTGGAAGAGTTCAAAGGGATCAGAGTATCTTCAGTCTAGAAAATTAAGATTTGGAGAGGACCTAACAACGAAAGACAAAGACACGCGTAACAGACTTTGGCCTCAAACTGAAGCTGCGCACAAACAAGGGAAAAAGGCTTTTTTTGTTGGTGCCAAAGCTATAATTGATGGCAAAGAAATCCGTGGATAAAGTATGACTGATGTTGAAGCAGATGTTTCAGTTTTTTGAGGTCCTTTCTAATAGATTGGAAGTAACATTACACATTTGTCTTTTATAAGGTTTATAATATAACTGATGCCTTGTATTGCTTTATTTATATGCTGGATAGTATATTATAACAAATTTTTGAGTTATTTGGTTTCTTTTACTTCCAGTTTTGAAAATGTTGTATAGGCTATTTGGCTTTTAGTTTTTTGTTTAATTTTTTTGTGACACTCAATTAGGTTATTTACATGAATGTTGTTCTTGGGTGATTGGAAAACATTTGCCTAAGGTTTTTTTAAGAGGTTATGTCTTTATGTTGATATTCGTTCAATGTTATGGGCATTCGTGATTTGTTAAAGGGAAAGGCTATTTTTTATTTCTTAAAAGATTTAAGGCTCACTTCTATTTTTTACAGGAAACTCATGCAGTAACAACTGATTTAGTTTTTTGGAAAAATCAATGAGGTAGTGATATCTGGTTGGCATACGGGAGTGATAAATCAGCAGGGATTGCAGCTTTGAAAGGTAATTATAAAGGGAAAATTTTAAAAAGTAAAGCTCACTCTTGTGGAAGATGTTTGATTTTAGTTGTAAAAGAAAATTATTATTTTTTCATTTTGGGGAACATCTATGGTGACAATTGTGCTCTACAAAACAGATTATTATTACAAAATTCCCCTAGGTATATTACTTATGTAGGAATTACGATATGCAAAGATCAAAAAGAAAGAATAAATCTTAATTATACTCCAATTATGAACAAAATAAAAAATAAAAATAAAATATTTGGCTGATGAGAGACCTTTGTTTAAATGGGAGTTTTACCATCAAAATCTGAAGGTTTATCCAGACTAGTTTACACCGCAATGGCTATAGATGTTCCAAAAAGTATAATTAATGAGATAAATAAATGTATGTGTAATTTTATTTGGAAAAATAAACATCATTATTTTAAATATTATTACAAAATTTTAGAGAAGAAATTCTGGATTTCTTTAAAATATACCCAAGTGCCCAGTTGATTTTAGGTGGTGATTGGAACACTATTAATGATCCTTTTTTAAATTGTTTTCCTCCCCGTATCAGTAGACAAGTCTCAATATACTGATATATTTCAATTTATGTTCCCAATTAAATTGTCAGGATGAATGGAGGCACAGCAATCTTGATAAGATAGACTTTACTTGGAGTAATGAGGATAGATCTATACAATCTAGAATTGATTTTTGGTTAACCTCAGAGGAACTTGGGAATCAAATTCAAGAGACTGACATAATACCTTCAGTCTTCAGTGACCACAGAATGATCCATTTAGTTATCAGCCTTGGTGATACAAGAACTCGTGGGTCTAATTTCAATTACTGGAAATTAAATAATTCACTTTTTGAAGATGTTCAGTTTAAGGATAATGTTAAAAGTGTGATAAAAAGATGTTACAATAATGCTAAAATATCAGGCTTATATGGTAAAAATTAAGAAATTATGAAATATGAAATCAGAAAATTTGCAATCTCAAGAAGTAAAGAAATAGCCAAAACCAAAAGAAACAAAGAAAATAGTATAATTCAAAAATAATTGATATATATGACAAACAACTATAAAGTGTACAAGATAAAAATATTTTAATAAAATAACAATTGGAATTAGAACAAATCTATGAATATAAGGCTAAGGGTGTGTTTATAAGGTCAAGGAGAAAGTGGTTAGAAAAAGGTGAATCAAATTCTAAATATTTTTTCAAAATGGAGATTTTTCCTCTATAAAGAAACTCAAGATTAATGATTCTCTTACAGTAGACTCAAAATTAATTTCTAATTATGTTGCTACATTTTATGAAAAGTTATATGCCCAAAATAACAATATAGGTAATGTTGTTGTTTTTCTAGATTCACTTAAAGAAAATGCAAAAACTATAGATCATCATTCAAAATGTATATGTGATCAAGACATAACTCTTGAAGAAATTTATAAAAGCATTGAAAAGCTTAAAAACAATAAAGCACCGGCTAACGATAGGCTGACCTGTGAATTTTATAAAGAGTTCAAAGAAGATATCTCAGAGTTTCTTTTGTCTTCAAAGAAATTTTGCAAAATGAAATAATGCTGCCAACTACGTTACAGAGATTGATTACATTGGTTCCTAAGACAGGTAAAGACCTATTAAATATAGAAAATTGGAGATCAATAACTCTAATCAATAATGATACTAAATTACTTTCACATATATTTGCAAACCGACTAAAGTTAGTTTTAAATGAAATTGTAGATGATTGTCAATCTGGATTCTTACGTGGAAGATATATTGGAAATAATATTACATTAATATTAGATTTGATTGACTACAATTTTTCTTTTAAATGATGATGGTTACATATTTTTTATAGATTATTATAAAGCATTCGATACTGTAAACCATAATTTTTTATTTGAAGTTCTTGATTTCTTCGGTTTTGGGACCAACTTTATCCGCGCAGTTCGAACTTTATATAATGATTGTAACAGCTCTGTTAAACTACCCTTCAGGACCACTCCTAGATTTAATTTAGGTAGAGGTGTTAAACAAGGAGATCCATTATCTCTGATATTTTTATTGGTCATGCAAGTATTTTATCTTTATATTAAAATCAGTCCGTTTCAAGGTATCCAGTTGGCCAATAATGTGATTAAATGTTCCCAGTTAGCAGATGATACGGCAATTTTTCTAAAAGACATAAAAGAATTAAAAGTGACTCTTGATTGTCTACATGAATTCTTTTTAGTATCAGGGTTAGCTATAAATATAAAAAAATGTGAATTGTTTGCTTTAAAAGAAAGACCCAGTAACTTCTGAGTTTTGTGGCATTCCCCTAGGTATATTACTTATTTAGGAATTACGATATGCAAAGATCAAAAAGAAAGAATAAATCTTAATTATACTCCAATAATGAACAAAATAAAAAATAAAAATAAAATATTTGGCTGATGAGAGACCTTTGTTTAAATGGGAGTTTTAGCATCAAAATCTGAAGGTTTATCCAGACTAGTTTACACCGCAATGGCTATAGATGTTCCAAAAAGTATAATTAATGAGATAATAAATGTATGTGTAATTTTATTTGGAAAAATAAACATCATTATTTGAATAAAAAAATACTTACTAATCCACTTAGTCAAGGTGGGCTAAATGTACTTGATTTTGAAATATCTAACACTATTTTTAAAATCAAGTGGATAAAAAATTATATCCGTTCAAAAGATAAGCTATGGTATTACATCCCTAATTTTATTTTTGAAAAAGTAGGCGGTATTAAATTTCTTCTTAATTGTAATTTTAATATTAGAAAGCTTCCCATAAAACTTTCCAATTTTCACAAACAGGTATTGTTATCATGGATGATTATATACAAACACAACCCCCCCCCCCCCCCCCACACACACACACACAAATGCTTAATTTGGAATAATAATTACATTACACGCCAAAATAAATCTATTTTTTTAGGTAATTGGTTTAGTAAAAATATTTTTTTGGTTTGTCAACTTTTGAATAGTAGTAATGGTCATGTGCTTACATATTTAGAATTTGTAGAAAAATGTTCATTTTATATACCGGTAAAGGAGTATATGATGGTTATTAATGCCATCCCTTTAGAACTTAGGAAATTACTAGGAAATGATACAGTCGAAAAACTAAATTTAGATTTTAATCTTAAATTGGAAGGTATAAATATAAAAGAACAAAAATGTAATAGCAATTATCTTAGAAAGATTTGCCAAATTTCCAGTGTTCCTTAAGCCATTGGTTTTTGGAGATCACAATTTCAAGATGTCAACTGGAAAGAAACCTTTAAGATCTCCAGACGTTTTTGTATCACAAATAAAATTAGAGGTATCATACAAGATTGTTCATCGTATCTATCCTGTAAAACAGGTAATTGCAAAGTTTTGTAAAGATATTGACTTGAAGTGTGTTTTTTGTAAAGGGGAAAATTAGAGTAGTGTTCATTTATTTTATGATTGTATTTATACAAATTTATTTTGGTGTGATCTAGTTTTTTTTTTTGTTAAACAAAGTATTAATATTGAATTGCAACTTAAAGAAAAGGATGTTTTATTTTTTATGAGTATACTATTGATTTCAAAATGTGGTATATTGTGAATTTACTGATTATATATGGAAAATTCTTTATTCACAAATGTAAATGGGCAGGGAAAAACCCTAATTTTACTCATTTCAAAATAGAAATGGGTCACTACCTGTATACTTTAAAAGAAATAAGAAATGAAAAAGCCAAAAATCATCTCTGAGTTTAAGAGAAAAAGCCAATTAAAATTGGCTAGTGGATTTAACATACCTGAGCCAATCCCCGTGCCAACGGGTATAAATAGGGCGACAGGTGCATCCACTCATTAGGTTTTACGCTGAGGAGCCGAGAACGTGTCCCGGAAACAGCAACCGGTTCAAGGTTGTGGCATGGGGACATAACGTCTCCGTTCCCTCCATCAGGGAACGAGGGTTACGTACGTAACCGAGACGTTCCGTATCTGTCGGTCACTACGAGTTATGTCGAACGACATATGGGGTCCAATGGAAAAAGCCACAACTTGAACACCGTCACAACCCTGTGGCGCTGCAATTGTCGATAAGCCCTGGCGTGCCACAAAAGCTACGCTTAAGCGCAAATTCACTGACCTTGGTACCGAAGGGGCCAAAGGGAGAGTACATCGCTGCTGGAGAAGGCCACGCTGCTGTTCCGCCCACACAAAGTTAGTGGATGGGACAGATGTCTGCCAGAGAGGCGCCATGCATTAGTGCATAGGAGGAGGCCACTGACCTTGGGAGAAAGGGAAAGGGAAATTGCTCTTTTTTTGACAAAGTGGGTGCCAAAGAGAAAGAAACAAAAACTGAGGATTCTCCACCCGGCCCTCCTCCGGCGGAAGGAGTGGCGCTGTCTCCACCAGCTCCTGAAGAGCAGTCTCCCACATCTCCGAGTTGCCCGTGTCAGGGCTGCTTAGTCATCTTTTTAGAGGACTTCGCAGCCGGGAGTGTCACGGGGGGTGCCGCTCTCCTGCGTGGGGCTCGAGGCACCAGCCTCAAAGAACTCTCAGCATGGGGCGGAGCTGGTGTGGAGGACGCAGGGGGGCGCCCACGGCGATGAGCAGGCTGAGGCGCTGCCCGCGACGGAATGGTGGCAACCGGAGGATCACGTCGGGGCAAGATGTGCTGGATGGCCTCAGTCTGCTTTTGCACCGCCGAGAACTGCTGGGCAAAGTCCTCAACCGTGTCGCCGAACAGGCCTGCCTGGGAGATGGGAGCATCGAGAAAGCGGGCTTTGTCGACGTCTCTCATCTCGGCCAGGGTCAGCCAGAGATGGCGCTCCTGGACCACCAGCGTGGACATCGCCTTCCCGAGGCTCTCTTAGTTGAAGTGCCCAGGGGAATAGCTGAAAGGGACACCGCTGTTTGCGCCATACTGCCAACCAGAACAGCTTCCCGGCACAGCAGATGAATGGCTTAGTGGAGTATAACAGCTTTCATACAACCACTCGGCTCCGAAGCAAAAATCTAATGAGTGGATGCACCTGTCGCCCTATTTATACCCGTTGGCACGGGGAGTGGCTCAGGTATGTTAAATCCGCTAGCCAATTTTAATTGCCGTTTTCTCTTAAGCTCAGAGATGATTGGCCTCCCAAGTGAGACCCCATATGTCATTCGACATAACTTTTAGTGACCGACAGATAGGGAACTGTAAGTTACTTTAAAGCCTTAAATCTATTTTTTTAATACTTTGTTATTATTTGTATTAGTTTACGGATGTGGTTTTTTTTTATTTTATTTTATTTTATTGACTTTCTTCTTTTTTAAGCATTTGTTTTAATTCTGTTTTAATGTTATTGCCCTTATGTTCTGTGTTCTAAAAACTGCAATAAAAAAAAAAAAATGACAGCGAAAACAGCGGCATACAGATAGGTGAATTGTTTGAAAAAATACTTTGTTTTTTTTTACAAGCGAAACATGAGCACATGTTATATTGCACACTGTAAACACAATCAAAGCTTCAAAAAAAGCATTTAATTCAAAAACATTTAACTCAAACTGTGATGCTGGTGTATTAAATAAATTCAAGGCACAAAGACTGAAGTAGTTTAAGTCTTTGGTTGTTTTAATTGTGATGATTTTGGCTCAGTAATTCAACAGATTAGAATATGGTGACATGCCAATCAGCTAATCAATTCAAAACACCTACAAATGTTTCCTGAGCCTTCAAAATGGTCTATCAGTTTGGTTCACTGGGCTACACAATCATGGGGAAGACTGCTGACCTGACAGTTTTCTAGAAGGCAATCATTGACCCCCTCCACAAGGAGGGTAAGCCACAAACATTCATTGCCAAAGAAACTGCCTGTTCACAGAGTGCTCTATCCAAGCATGTTAACAGAAAGTTAAGAACCAAAGACTTAAGCTACTTCAGACTGTGTTCATTTAATTTATTTACGAGTTTCACAATTTGAGTTGAATTACTGAAATAAATGAACTTTTCAACGACACTCTAATTCATTCAGATGCACCTGTACGTAGCCAGCTTAGATAGTGGATCAGCACCTAGAACGAAACTCTTCAACCCTGAATGTCAGCGGAGGCCAGGACAACTAGATGAGCCCAAGAAACACAGTCAAGACCTTTTCTCCTATACAGCCACTGAGACAAGAACACTGGAAACAGATTATTCTTCTGCACTGTCTTTGCTGCAGCCTGGAATTGATCTGCTAGTTTTATCTGGTCAGAGGAGAACTGGCCCTCAGACTGAGCCTGGTTTGTCCCAAAGTTTTTTCTCCATTCTGTCACCAATGGAGTTTTTGTTCCTTGCCTCTGTTGCCTCTGGCTTGCTTAGTTGGGGACACTTAATTTTCAGTGATATCTTAGACTTGATTGCACAGATATTGAATCCAATGATGAACTGCCTTTTTACATTATTGATATCCATCCAATTTTACTTTTTTCCCCACAGGTATTCAGTTCTCATTCATGCCAAGAGCACAGACAGGAGAGTTAGGGTAACCCATCTTGTACAGTCCAGGCAATAGTGCCTGGTGCAGTTTCACTGTTAATAGTGGCAGTCCTTCGCGCAGGCTACACATAGGTTGGAACATTACAAACCTCACCAAAACCTAGGTGACTGGAGCATCTAAGAACAATTCATTAACTAATAATTTACAAAACCTAGGTGATCGGAGCATCTAAGAACAATTCAGAATATAATATCCCAGTTTACAGAAAGCAGTTCCCCCATCCCAATACAAAATCATAGTGAAACAATACATTTTTGTGTCTGTATGTGTTTTTTTTTTTTTTTTTTTTTTTACTTATGAAATAACTTTTCAGCTTTAACTGCTAAAAAAAAACCTGTATACTATAAAACATTGCATGAAAAACTTAACTTAAACCTAATCAACTCAGTGAGCCACCCATTCACCAAACCTGTTAGGAGGTCCCAGTCTGCAGCTCGGCCTGCAATGACATTGGGGGAGTGGTTCTGTTGTACAACTCCCACTGTCCTGTGTATCCTCGGAGGAAGAAGAATCCCTGTCAGGAAAGGTGTTTGGTTGTCTGGCCAAACATCATAAAATTAGGGACACTTCGCTCCATGTGACTAGTAAGTCAATTCTCAAATAACCATTATGATGAGTTTTGTTCCACCCGCTTAAATGAAAAGTACTTGCACTGTAAAAGTTATTAAGACTGTGTCTGTTCCCCGAATAGTGAGGTCAAAATATAAATATAATGTAGGATCTAGAAAAAATCTTATCGCAATTAAACCAGAAAAATTTAAAGTAAATGAACAAAAACAATTTTTAAAGTTTGGGCTCATAAATATTAGATCACTCACACCCAAAGCAGTTATTGTAAATGAAATGATCACAAATAATAGTTTTGATGTACTCTGCTTGACTGAAACCTGGCTAAAACCAAATGATTATTTTGGTCTAAATGAGTCTACTCCACCAAACTACTGCTATAAGCATGAGCCCCGTCAGACTGGTCGTGGCGGAGGTGTTGCAAAAATACATAGTGATATTCTCAATGTTACCCAGAAAACAGGATAAAGGTTTAACTCTTTTGAAATACTTCTGCTAAGTGTTACACTGTCAGACATGCAAAATAAATCTAATGGATCTCTTGCTCTGGCTACTGTGTATAGACCACCAGGGCCGTATACAGAATTCCTAAAAGAATTTGCAGATTTCCTCTCAGACCTTCTAGTTACAGTTTATAAAGCGCTAATAATGACCTAATAAACTCTTTTGGAGTCAAGCAAAATGTCACCGGGCCGACTCATCGTTTTAAGCATACACTAGATTTAATTATATCTCATGGAATCAATCTTACTGCTATAGATATTGTATGTCAAAGTGATGATATTACAGACCATTTTCTCTAATACATTAGAAACTGTTGCCCCCATCAAATTGAAAAAGGTTAGAGAAAAACGTACTGAAACTCTTAGTCTTGAACGCAAATGGAGAAAAACTAACTTGGAAGTTTTTAGAATTGCAGGGAATAACAGTATGTCCAGCTATAGACAGGCTCTAAAAACTGCTAGGGCAGAGCATTTACACAAACTCATAGAAAATAACCAAAACAATCCAAGGTTTTTATTTAGCACAGTGGCTAAATTAACAAATTACCAGACGCCACCTGATTCAAATATTCCACCAACATTAAATGGTAATGACTTTATGAATTTCTTCACTGATAAAATAGATAACATTAGAAATACAATAGCGAATGTAGATTCTACAGCGTCTAACACTTCAGTTTCATCCATCGCACCCAAAGATAAACTGCAGTGCTTTACAACCATAGGACAGGAAGAGCTAAATAAACTTATCACTGTATCTAAACCAACAACATGTCTATTAGATCCTGTACCCACTAAATTACTGAAAGAGTTGTTACCTGTAGCCGAAGAACCGCTTCTCAATATCATTAACTCGTCGTTATATTTAGGTCACATCCCAAAACCATTGAAGCTGGCGGTTATCAAGCCTCTTATTAAGAAACCAAAACTAGATCCTAGTGTACTGGCAAATTATAGGCCTATTTCAAATCTTCCATTTATATCAAAAATTTTAGAAAAAGTTGTGTCTGCTCAATTGAGCACCTTCCTGCATAAAAATGATCTGTATGAAGAATTTCAGTCAGGTTTCAGGCCCCACCATAGCACAGAAACTGCACTTGTTAAAATTACAAATGACCTGCTCCTTGCGTCAGATCAAGGCTGCATCTCATTTCTAGTCTTACTTGATCTTAGTGCTGCGTTCGACACCATAGATCATGACATACTCGTAGATAGATTACAAAACTATACAGGTATCCAAGGGCAGGCCCTAAGATGGTTTAGATCCTACCTGTCCGATCGCTACCATTTTGTTTACTTAAATGGGGTGTCATCTCATTTATCATCAGTAAAATATGGAGTGCCACAAGGATCCGTCCTAGGTCCCCTTCTATTTTCAATATACATGTTGCCCCTTGGTAATATTATTAGAAAATATGGAATTAGCTTCCACTGTTATGCTGATGATACTCAGCTATATATCTCAAGGAGACCAGATGAAACTTCTCAATTATCTAAGCTAACAGAGTGTGTTAAAAATGTAAAAGATTGGATGACAATCCAATTAAATTCGGATAAGACGGAGAGATTAATTATTGGACCAAAAAACAGTACACAGAATCTTGTAGATTACAATTTGCTTCTAGTCGGATGTACTGTTACTTCCTCTACAGTCAGAAATCTGGGTGTCATATTAGACAGCAATTTGTCTTTTGAAAATAATATTTCCAATGTTACAAAAACTGCATTCTTCCATCTTAGAAACATTGCCAAGCTACGAAACATGTTATCTGTTTCTGATGCAGAAAAGCTAGTTCATGCATTCATTACCTCTAGACTGGACTATTGTAATGCATTTCTAGGTGGTTGTCCTGCTTCGTCAATAAACAAGCTACAGGTAGTCCAAAATGCAGCAGCTAGAGTCCTTATCCAGGTCAAGAAAATATGATCATATTACCCCAATTTTACAGTCTCTGCACTGGCTACCTATTAAGTTCCGTATCAGTTACAAATTATCATTACTTACCTATAAGACCCTAAATGGTTTAGCTCCTGCGTACCTAACTAGCCTTCTACCACGGTACAACCCATCACGCACCCTAAGGTCACAAAATACTGGACTTTTGGTAGTTCCTAGGATAGCAAAGTCCACTAAAGGAGGTAGAGCTTTTTCACATTTGGCTCCCAAACTCTGGAATAGCCTTCCTGATAATGTTTGGGGTTCAGACACACTCTCTCTGTTTAAATCTAGATTAAAAACGCATCTCTTTCGCCAAGCATTCAAATAACGTATCTCTAAAATTGTAAGTGTAGTTGCATCTGATCAAATGTGCATTTTTATTCATTAGCTTGGGTTAAACTAATTTTAGTTTGTTGGATCAGCAGCTATGTGTCACACACCTGGACTCATTTAGTGTTTTTGCCCCTGTGACCCAGTTTCTGTCTTCCGTATTTGGTTTGATTAGTTCCCAGGTGTGTCTATTCTCTTCCTCATGTGTGTTAATTTAGTGATTCCATCCACCTGTGTTTCCCCATTATCCTTTGTACTTAAACCTTTTCCTTTCAGTTCAGTGTTGTCGGGTCTACTGGTTACTTGTTACCAACTATCTACTTGTCATCACTTGTGACTAACTCACTCACTTACGTGTGTCTATCGCTGTGCTCCATGAATGGTATATATTAAAGGCCTTATTTCATCTATCCTCGGCTCCGTCTTCCTTCAGGCAGCGTAAAACCGTGACAGAATACCCGACCTAAAAAAGAAAGTTTAAAACCGCGTGTCTTTCCCTCCGTTTTGCTTTCGTTTTTTCACAGTCTTTTCTTTTCTTAGTTTCTATGGATCCCCTCTATCGTCCCGAATTCCTCATCCTCCTGCTGAAGCAGGAAGGACGTTCTCTCGAGGACCATACCAGACAGTTTCTTCTATTAGCTAATGCCACCAGCTACCCGGACGACGTGCTCTGCACCTTCTACAACACCAGCCTGAACTCCAAGTGCAGAGCGTTGTCGTCCGAAGATGGTCCTCGGGAGGATTTCGCCGCATTCGTGGAGTGGACTCTGGCGAGAAATGGCTCACCTTTCACCGTCTGCCCGATAGTGGATCTCGCCAGTCCCACTCCCGACCCAGAGACCAGCCAGCCACCATCACGCCGCACGGAGCCAGAGCCCACCGCAGCCGCAGAGCCCGAGCCATCCACTGACAGGGAACAGGATCTCGAGAGCGCGACTGACCAGGTGTATGAGCCGGCAACACCGTGCATCGTGGGAGTCCTCGTGGAGATCGAGGGCGTGGAGGAAAGCCCTGCCCACACTCCTGCGACTGAGGGTGAGCCGTATACAGTCTCTGAAAGTCATATGGAGCAAGTTCTGGATCTGATGGACTGGTCTATGGAGGTAACCCCTAATTTCCCTGTTTCCCCGCTGGTTCCGTCCAGCCCTGACTCCCCTGTATACCCTCTCAGTCTCCCACTCCTACCTCCTCCAGTCATTTCCTCTGCTCCATTTCCGTTGGTTCCATCCAGCCATGAATTTTCTGTTTCTCCGCTGGTTCCGCCCAGCCCTGAGTTTTCTGTTTCTCCGCTGGTTCCGCCCAGCCCTGAGTTTTCTGTTTCTCCGCTGGTTCCGCCCAGCCCTGAGTTTCCTGTGTCTCCGCTGGTTCCGCCCAGCCCTGAGTTTCCTGTTTCTCCGCTGGTTCCGCCCAGCCCTGAGTTTTCTGTGTCTCCGCTGGTTCTGCCCAGCACTGAGTTTCCTGTTTCTCCGCTGGTTCCGCCCAGCTCTGAATCTTCTGTGTCTCCGCTGGTTCCGCCCAGCCCTGAATCTTCTGTCTCTCCGCTGGTTCCGCCCAGCCCTGAATCTTCTGTCTCTCCGCTGGTTCCGCCCAGCTCTGAATCTTCTGTGTCTCCGCTGGTTCTGCCCAGCCCTGAATCTTCTGTGTCTCCGCTGGTTCCGCCCAGCCCTGAATCTTCTGTATGTCCGCTGGTTCCGCCCAGCTCTGAATCTTCTGTATCTCCTGTGTTCCCTCCCGGCCTCCCTCTCCCACCTCCTCCAGGACCTGCTGGTCCCTCTGCTCCACTTTCGCTGGTTCCGTCCAGTCCTGATCCTCCTGTCCTTCCTCTCATCCTTCTCCTCTCTCCTCCTCCTAGACCAGCCAGTTCCTCGTCATCCCTGCTGGTGCCAGTCAGTCCCGCAGCTCACCCTCAGTCCGCGCCATCGGGGCGCGATGGTTCGCCACTGGACTGCCAGTCTCCAGCTCTGCCTTGGCGCGTTAAAGCCCTGTCTCCGCCTCCAGCCTCCGAGCCCTGGACTCCTCCTCGGTCCTTCGACCCAGCGGCTCCGCCTTGGCTCTTAGCTCCCTCGTCTCCACCGTGGCCTGTCATCCCACCTGCTCCACCGGGCTCCCTCGTCCCTCCGGCTCCACCTTGGTCAGTCGTCGACCATCCGCCGCCTCGGGACTCCTCTCCTCTGGTTCCACCTCGTCACTCCATCCCTCCGGCTTTGTCAGGCTCCTCCTTCCCTCCGGTTCCACCTCCATCCTCGGTCGCTCCGGCTCCACAGCGGTCTGCCAGGACCCTGCCTCCGCCTTGGTCGCCTGAGCCTTCTGCTCCACCTTGGCCCTCCGGGTCCTCGACGTCCCCCTGGCTCTGCGGCTGTGCTGCTCCATCTTGGGCTCCTCACCCACCGGTGCAGTCTCCGCCTGTCGGCCCCCTGGTGTCGTCGACCCCTCCTTCACCATGGCTCCTCCCGCCGTCGACTCCACCTTGGATCTCCGTCCTGGCTGGTCTCTGGTGGACCATCTGGCTCCTCCTGCTCCTGCCTCCTCCCTGGCTCCTTCCTCCGTCGTCTCCTCCCTGGCTCCTTCCTCCGTGGTCCCTGTCTGCTGGCCCCCTCCTGGGAGTCCGTCCTCCACCGGAACCTCCCCCCAAGTTCCCACACACACCTCCCTCGGTTGTTTCTACGGTGCGAGGACGCACCTACCGGGAGGGGGGAGTACTGTCACACACCTGGACTCATTTAGTGTTTTTGCCCCTGTGACCCAGTTTCTGTCTTCCGTATTTGGTTTGATTAGTTCCCAGGTGTGTCTATTCTCTTCCTCATGTGTGTTAATTTAGTGATTCCATCCACCTGTGTTTCCCCATTATCCTTTGTACTTAAACCTTTTCCTTTCAGTTCAGTGTTGTCGGGTCTACTGGTTACTTGTTACCAACTATCTACTTGTCATCACTTGTGACTAACTCACTTACGTGTGTCTATCGCTGTGCTCCATGAATGGTATATATTAAAGGCCGTATTTCATCTATCCTCGGCTCCGTCTTCCTTCAGGCAGCGTAAAACCGTGACACTATGCTAATGATGTCTCTATTTTGTTTCTATGTTTTGCGTATCTAGGATTTACACAAGCTCCAGTCTGGACCCAGAACACCTGAGAAGAGATGATGCTGACCCTCAGAGGACCTCAGATGATGCTAACCCTGAATCAACAATTGATTCAACAATTATTGCCACATGTGTGACTGCATCATATAACAATTATTAATTAATAATATTAATAATGTTCATCGTCTAGCTGACTACGTCTTATATTAATTTTTTCTAAAAATCCTGTCAAACGTGCATAACTGACAGTCACCTCTATAAGCTACTACTAAATATTGTAGAAACATTATTTTCTGTAAAGTTGCTTTGTAACGATTCGTATTGTAAAAAGCGCTATACAAATAAACTTGAATTGAATTGAATTTTCTAGCATTGTATAGTAAATGGCATTGCTATGCTCACCGAAGTCACAACCCTGTCTAGTAATTATGGTCGGCCCACCAGAGTCCAGAGCCATTTCACAACACAACCGCCACTCCAGAGTCTCGCCCTGTCATGGCCGCCATTCCAGAGCCTCTTCCCAAGATGGCCACAGGCTCAGAACCTCTTCACAAGATGGCCGCTAACTCGAAGCCACTTCACAAGATGGCTGCCAACCCAGAGCCATGTCAAAAGATGGTCATTACGCGAGAACCTCCAGCCGTTATGGATATCAATCCTCAGTCTTCAGCCTGCACAGATGCCACTCCAGTATCCCCAAGCATTGTGGATGTTGTGCTTGAAGACACTAAGGCTTTACAGGGATGTTTAAGGCTCACGTTTAGTGGCGGGTCCACTGCAGATGTAGGTGTGTGCAGCAGGCATTGCAAGAGCTTCAGCAGTGGTCATCACTGAGACTGTTCCCTTATCTTCAGTGCTCACTGTGATTTTACCCTGGGCTGTATTCTTGTATTTTATGAATGTTTGCTGCCTGCAAAACATTGCCTGTGCTGGTGTTTTGACCCTGCCTGTTTTGACTGCTTCATAGTCACACTCATATCTTATACACTCACCTAAAGGATTATTAGGAATACCTGTTCAATTTCTCGTTAATGCAATTATCTAATCAACCAATCACATGGCAGTTGCATCAATGCATTTAGGTATGTGGTCCTGGTCAAGACAATCTTGTGAACTCCAAACTGAATGTGAGAATGGGAAAGAAAGGTGATTTAAGCAATTTTGAGCGTGGCATGGTTGTTGGTGCCAGACGGGCCGGTCTGAGTATTTCACAATCTGCTCAGATACTGGGATTTTCACGCACAAACATTTCTAGGGTATACAAAGAATGGTGTGAAAAGGGAAAAACATCCAGTATGCGGAAGTCCTGTTGGCAAAAATGCCTTGTTGATGCTAGAGGTCAGAGGAGAATGGGCCGACTGATTCAAGCTGATAGAAGAGCAACTTTGACTGAAATAACCACTCGTTACAACCGAGGTATAGAACAAATAATTTGTGAAGCCACAACACGCACAACCTTGAGGCGGATGGGCTACAACAGCAGAAGACACCACCGAGTACCACTCATCTCCACTACAAATAGGAAAAAGAGGCTACAAATTGCACAAGCTCACCAAAATTGGACAGTTGAAGACTGGAAAAATGTTGCCTGGTCTAATGAGTCTCGATTTATGTTGAGACATTCAGATGGTACAGTCAGAATTTGGCGTAAACAGCATGAGAACATGGATCCATCATGCCTTGTTACCACTGTGCAGGCTGCTGGTGGTGGTGTAATGGTGTGGGGCATGTTTTCTTGGCACACTTTAGGCCCCTTAGTGTCAATTAGGCATCGTTTAAATGCCACGGCCTACTTGAGCATTGTTTCTGACAATGTCCATCCCTTTATGACCACCATGTACCCATCCTCTGATGGCTACTTCCAGCAGGATAATGCACCATGTCACAAAGCTTGAATCATTTCAAATTGGTTTCTTGAACATGACAATGAGCACCCACAGTCACCAGATCTCAACCCAATAGAGCATCTTTGGGATGTGGTGGAATGGGAGCTTTGTGCCCTGGATGTGCATCCCACAAATCTCCATCAACTGCAAGATGCTATCCTATCAAAATGGACCAACATTTCTAAAGAATGCTTTCAGCACCTTGTTGAATCAATGCCACATAGAATTAAGGCAGTTCTGAAGGCGAAAGGGGGTCAAACACAGTATTAGTATGGTGTTCCTAATAATCCTTTAGGTGAGTGTATATAGGCTTGCCGCAATAGACAGTGCTGATGGTGATATGCCCATCAACGGTGTTAAGCTGCAACATTGGTTATGTCACTTGCTCAACACGGCACTGACCCCAACCGTCATTTAGATTTTTGTATAGTGATAAAAAATAATTTAATTCAGTAAAAGAACAGACACTACAATTAAAAACTGAGCACGACTGCTCAATACAGCATGCCGGACGCATCACAGATCAGATTTCATGTGAGGTGAGTGAGTCGAGATGAATGACAAGAAGAATGAGGTGAGACAGACAAGACGATGGTGGATGATTAAGTTTAGAAACGAAACGCAAAAGTGCCTGTATGACAGTTTTTTGGATTTTGAAAAGCCTGTTGAAGTTTGCCATTTATCTAAGCTGTTTTTAGATTTTTTGTAAACTTTTTTTCTTATTTAATTGGTTCACATTGTTTGCTTATTTTAACTTTATTTAAACTTTGTGTCAAGTCATGTTACCTTTATTTATAAAGTGCTTTTAACAATATAGATTATAAAAAAGCAACTCAGCATTAAATAGGTAGTGTGTCAATAAAGCAAAAAGGCAGCTCATCATTGTATTCAATGATGTCATCATCCAGCTCAGTTCAGTTGAAACAGTATCTGTGCAATCAAGTAAATGAAAACACTGCTAATTAAGTGTCCCTAACTAAGCAAGCCAGAGGCGACAGCGGCAAGGAACCATAACTCCAATGGTGACTGAATGGAGAAAAAACCAGGGGTCCAGTTCTCCTCTGTCCAGACTAAACCAGCAGTTCTATTTCAGGCTGCAGCAAAATCAGATTGTTTATAAGAATCATCTGTTTCCTGTGGTCTTTTCCCGATGGTCGTCTATGAGACCAGGTCTTCGCTGTGAATCTGACTCTGGGGATCATCTAGTTGTCCTGGTCTATGCTGAAATTCAGGTCTGTAGAGGTCCTCTCTAGGTGCTGATCCACCAACTGGTCATGCGTGCATGAATATAAACACCAAGTAACAATTTTGAAAACTCCCTGAAAAGCATAGAAAAAGAAAAAAAAGATTCTGACGCAGATTACAGCCAGCGGATCAATCATTTATTGACTGCAGCCCCCCCCCCCCCCCCCCCCCCCCGTCATAGCATCAGGCCCCCCTAGCATAAGGCAGCACATAACTAAATAATAGTGAATAATTATTTAGTGAATATATATGACATATATACTAATTGTTTTTTTCATTTGTTTTTTTTTTTTTCAGAAATGACCATCCCCGTTCTCAGTGGCGTTTTCTCCCTGAATCCAAGGGAAGCCATCTCCTCCGACAATCACTATTATTGTAAATAAAAAAAATATTTGACTTGTGACATGGCCTCTCATTTCTATGGAGAAAATGAAATAAATGTAGAATTTGTCATGCTTTGTTCCGATCAGAATAATGGGCGTTTACTAGCCGCTCCCAAGCGCATGACCGCATGCATAATTTTGCCACAAAAAAACGGCTAAAGAAATGATTATGAATTTGTCAAAAATAACAAGGAGACATTAAATTGTTTATTAATAAAATGGTGTTTCCTGTGTCACTGCAAAGACGATGCGGTCTCGCCATGAACGCCAGAGAGAAATGCACATTTCATATGGATTAGGCCTACATATTCAGAGAGTAGCCTATTTCTTTTTGTTTGGAATATTTTCGTTTAAAAGTAGACATTTTTAAGCTTTCTTTAATAGATAGCCTATATTTCTCAAAACTGTCTGTGAGGCACAAGCTGAGTTTCTGCGCCCTCCAGTTCACGTGCAATGAAACAGCTTCCAGCGCGCCTGTATAGTTCATAAAGATAGTTTGCACTATTTTTTTCTGTTGCACTCTGAATATTTCTCACTCATTTGTGTGTGTAGTTTGTGAATTTTTTGCACTGTTTGTATTGTTGCAGAAGACAATTTGTGCAATTGTTTTACTACATGCTGCACAGTCTGTGTTCATTCTTGAAAATATTTTCCTCTGAAGAAAAAAAAAAACTTTTAGTATTGTTTTTTGTTATTATATATCACTCTTTCCATTTTCTTTACTCCTTAAACATTTTTGGACACATCTCTATTGTTATTAAATTAAATAGGCCTGTTTTCCAAGCAGCAGTAACAATATTGTAATAAATTGCTATATGCTTGCGGCATGTTAAATGTACACAACATTTTATTTGGAAGTGTAAAACACCCAGATACAATATCCAAACTTTAGCAGTTTCTGTTTGAGTACACAGTAAAAAAACACCCAATTGTTGCTTGCATATTCTTAAAATTCTGTAATTTCATTTATTCTTAGTTAGACTTTAGAATTATCCTGTTTATAATGATATATGACACTTGATGCTGACTACTAAAATAGGTCTGAAAAACACAGACAAGTGCAGGTGTTTCAGGCACCCCAAAATGTTCTAGGTCTTTAGAGGTGGGTCTTTAATATCAATTTAAATTGACAGAGTGTGTTTGGTAGTTTATTCAAGAGTTTGGGAGCTAAGTAGGAAAATATCTGCTGTCCACAGTTGATTTTGATATTGATATTTGCGGTATTATCAAATTGCGAGTTTTGAGAATGCAGCAGGCGTGGACTATAGTGCAATAATAGCTCATTTAAATACTGAGGTGCTAAACAGTTCAGGGTTTTATAAGTACTAAGCAAGATTTTAAAATGTGTGTGATAGGGAGCCAGTCGAGGAGTTGACAGAACAGGGCTAATTTGGTCATACTTCCTGGTTCTATTAAGAATGATTCGTTTATGTTTGCTAACCCTTGTTCCCTGAAGGAGGGAATGGAGACATTACATCAGTGACTGATGAATTGGGATCTGTTAACAAAACAAGCCAATGAATGTTGGAGTGGGAGATTTGCATCGGGCACCCCGCCCTGCAGCGCTGGTACATAAGCAGTGCGCATGCAGTCGCACATTCAGTTTTTTGCTGAGGAGCCGAGACGGTGTGCTTTGGCCATACAGCGGTGGTACAGCAACTGTTGCGATGGAACGTAACATCTCCTTTCCCTTCTTCAGGGAATGAGGGTTACCATATATCTGCTATCGAGATATTAGTTCTATTGAATCTTAGTGCTGCGTTTGAAACAAATGACCACAACATTCTTTTGCATAGACTTGAACACTTTGTTTGCATTAATGGAAGTACATTAACATGGATTAAATCATACTTATATGACCGCCATCAATTCGTAGCAGTGAATGAAGAGGTATCATATCGATCACAAGTGCAGTATGGAGTACTTCAAGGCTCAGTACTAGGGCCGCTACTCTTATGACCTCAAGGTTAGATTATTGTAATGCTCTATTGGGTGGTTGTTCTGCATGCTTAGTAAACAAATTACAGCTAGTCCAAAATGCAGCAGCAAGAGTTCTTACTAAAACCAGGAAGTATGACCATATTAGACGGTCCTGTCAACACTGCACTGGCTCCCTATCAAACATTGTATAGATTTTAAAATATTGCTTATTACTTATAAAGCCCTGAATGGTTTTGCACCTCAGTATTTGAATGAGCTCCTGAATGAGCTCCTCAAAACTCAGACAATTTGATAATACCTAGAATATCAAAATCAACTGCGGGCGGCAGATCCTTTTCCTATTTGACGCCTAAACTCTGGAATAACCTACCTAACAATGTTCGGGAGGCAGACACACTCTTGCAGTTTAAATCTAAATTAAAGACCCATCTCTTTAACCTGCCTTACACATAACATACTAATATGCTTTTAATAACCAAATCAGTTAAAGGATTTTTAGGCTGCATTAATTAGGTAAACCGGAACCGGAAACACTTCCCATAACACCCTATGTACTTGCTACATCATTAGAAGAATGGCATCTACGCTAATATTTTTCTGTTTCTCTCTTATTCCGAGGTCACCGTAGCCACCAGATCCAGTCTGTATCCAGATCAGAGGGTCACTGCAGTCACCCGGATCCAGTACGTATCCAGACCAGATGGTGGATCAGCACCTAGAAAGGAACTCTACAGCCCTGATAGACAAAGGAGACCAGGACAACTAGAGCCCCAGATACAGATCCCTTGTAAAGACCTTGTCTCAGAGGACCACCAGGACAAGACCACAGGAAACAGATGATTCTTCTGCACAATCTGACTTTGCTGCAGCCTGGAATTGAATTACTGGTTTCGTCTGTTCAGAGGAGAACTGGCCCCCCAACTGAGCCTGGTTTCTCACAAGGTTTTTTTCTCCATTCTGTCACCGATGGAGTTTCGGTTCCTTGCCATGTCGCCTCTGGCTTGCTTAGTTGGGGTCACTTCATCTACAGCGATATCCTTGACTTGATCGCAAATATAAATGCACAGACACTATTTAACTGAACAGAGATGACATCACTGAATTCAATGATGAACTGCCTTTAACTATCATTTTGCATTATTGACACACTGTTTTCCTAATGAATGTTGTTCAGTTGCTTTGACGCAATGTATTTTGTTTAAAGCGCTATATAAATAAAGGTGACATGACTTGACTTACGACGAATCTGTTACAGTAGGTAGACATGCAAAAGGCCCTTTTTACTGCCGCGGCGGCAGTGTAAAGTGCATTTGCAGCTTTTGACCACTGAGTGGAGCTTTAACCACAAGTTATCAAACAAGCGCATCAAAGCACATTTTTGCAAATAGACGTCATTTTTGCCTAGTTGATGTGTTACATTTGACGGCTTCAGTCAAAATTAAGGAAAAATACTATAGTTAAAATATGTTAAATATTTAATATATTTAATATGTATTATTCACGGATGAAAGTTTGGTACTTAAGAAGTTATGTCCATTTCTTAGAACGAATTCAAGCAGGAGCCTGTGCTTATATTTTTTCTAAACTCCATGGTATTAAACCATATTTTAGATCTGATACATTTATAGGTGTGCAGTATTATTTATATTATATGAATTATGTGTTATATTATTCAAAAGAAACTGTGGTTTACTTTGCATCTGAGCATTAAATGTGGTAGCCTATTTTAGTGAGCTAGGCTACATGGATTAATATGCAAATTTTAATATTTTCATATATTATGCCTATATTTAAATTTATATTTTCAAATTCCTTTAATAAAATAACATGCATTTTTGTTATTCGTCACCTGTCCTTTTTTTTTGACAGAAAAAAATACTTGTCTGTACACTGATTAAGAAATTGTTGCATGAAGTACCATATAATTTAATTCACATTATTTATGCCTAATTAGCCTAAAACAAGAAACTAATAAATTAAACCTGAACAATTAACCTAAATCTTTGAAACTCTAAAGAATGGACAGATTAATAAACCGTCCTCACGATTAAACTCGAGTTCTGTCATTATAATCAACAAAATGCACACGATGTAAAAAAGAGCTTCATTAACTGACAGCATAAGTGACTTTAAAGGGAGCATTCTTTACTTACTTTTAGTGCTGGGCGATAGCATATGGCCTTTAAAAAATCAGATTAATGATTTAAATCGATTTTATTTATTATTATAATTTTTTTTTTGTTAATACTAGCCCATCATGCATCTAACCATCCACTCTGCGTTAAGAGCTGTTCAGATTAAAACTGGCAGCTCCGCAGTGAGTCAGTGTCATGGACGGAGGACAGAGCAAGTGGAAATATATTTTCTAGTCTATATTTCCATCTCGTTATGCCTCTGGTTTAGGATTTTTTTGTTCTTATATAACTTATTTGTAAATAGAGCAGTCACTGTCTGTGTCTACACCGGACGCGAGAGTTGTCATCCGTGCTCCACTGTGCTAAAAGTATGTCTAAACTTCATAACATGCTGACATCACACTACAGTGTCAAATCATTTGAACGCAGTGTCAGAACATTTAGTCATAAACAGAACGAGCATTAGTTCACTGATGGGGATCGTGTCCAGTGTATCCATCACTGTGTTCTGTTGTCTTTTGTGGGATCATGCCACTTGTGTCTGGTGTAGACCTGGCGTGCATTTTTTAATGGGTTATGTTATAGCCCTGCTTGTTTTTAATGTTTTTACAGTAAGTAGACATTCAAAAGGCCCTTTTTACCTCCGCGGTGTTTGTAAAGTGCATTTGCAGCTTTTGACCGCTGAGTGGCGCTTTAACCACAAGTTATCAAACAAGCACATCAAAGCACATTTTCACAAATAGACATCAGTTTTGCCTTGCTGATGTGTTACATTTGACTGCTTCAGTCACGGAAAATGAAAGAAAAACACTATAGTTTAAATATTTAATATATTTAATATTTAATATTCACAGATGAAAGTTTGGTATTTATGAAGTTATGTGCATTTCTTAGAACAAATTCAAGCAGGATAAATGTCAAGCCTGTGCCTGAGTCTGTGCTTATATTTTCTAAGCTACATGGTATTAAACCATATTTTAGATTTGACACATTTAAAAGGTGTGCAGTATTATTTATATTATATTAATTATGCGTTATATTATTCAAAAGAAATTGTGGTTTACTTTGCATCGGACCATTAAAAGTGGTAGCCTATTTTAGGGGGGTAGACTACATGGATTAATATGCAAAATGTCAATATTTTCATATATTATGCCTATATTTTAATTTATATTTTAAATATAAATATTTTTTTTTATTTTTTTAATAAAACAACATGCATTTTTGTTACCTGTCCTTTATTTTGACATAACTTATTTGGAAAAATACATTTATCTGTAAAGTGAATAAGAAATTGTTGCATGTTTAAACTTGAAGCAGACATGACCACTGGACAGCAAAATGCTTACTGGGTCACAGGGGTCAGAAAAAAACAAGTGGAGAAGAACAGAAACACATTAACTGGAAAATAATTAAGAATTAAAGTGAAGAATTAGGTGTGAAACTATCAGGGAGCATTTAGTCTACAGTCCCACCATTTTTCAGAGCTGCAACTTTCCTGGAGTCTCCAGAATTACAAAGTGTCAGGTTCTGAGAGACTTAAAAGATCCCAAAAAGGACTTAATTAGAATAGCATGAAATATTGTGAAATACTATATATTGAGACTTTATATATAGGCTTATGAACAGATGGGTTCTGAGTGACTCTTGTACGATGCTTTGAGGAATATATCTTCCAGAATCTAGCATTAGATTTAGGAGCTTATTTTTATTCCATTTCCTATCCTGAAAAGTCTGTCTTGCAGAATTGCCTAAAAATTAATATTCACATTAATTCTTAATTCTTTTGCAATTCCTTTTGTCATTTTTTTTCATCTATTTTTTTTTTCTTCTTCTGCCCCCGTGACCCAGTCACCATTTTTTGTCCAATGGTCAAGTCTTAACCTAATTTTTGTTAATTATCTTAAAATAATTATTGTTCATGTTAACATAGTTAATGTTTATGAATTAAATATTATTGTAATGTGTAACTAAACTTATAAAGATTGTTTTGTGAATGTGATTTCAAAGTCTAGATCAGGGATCCTCAAATCTGGAACTCGAGATCCACTTTCCTGCAGAGTTTAGCGCTAACCCTAATCAACACACTTGAGCATGCTAATCAGTGTCAATCAATGTCTTTGGGATCATTCGAAAATGGCAGACAGGTGACTTTATCAGGGTTGGAGCTAAACTCTGCAGTGCATTGGACCTCCAGGGTAAGATTTGAGGAAGGGGGGTCTAGATGATTCGGATTAACCCTTTAACTGCAGTATCCTTTAAAACCTGACTGCCAGAGGGCTATTATGAATGCATGTGCCCGCTGGGCACAATTTACCTGATGCCACAGAGGTGGCGTTGCACTGATGGCTTGAGCCTGCCATCGCTGCTTGCAGCTATATTTATTATTCCGCTTCTTCTTCTTCTCCCGAATGAATCGCATTTTTGAGGGCTTAAACATGCTCAAAAAGTCATGAAAATTTGCACACGCGTCAAACCTGGTGAAAATTTTCATCTGATATAGGATTCAGAAGAGGGTGTGGCAAAATGGCTCGACAGCGCCACCTATACTAAGAAAATCAACAGCCTTCCAGCTATGTTTTACGTACATGCACGAAAATTCGCACACATATGTAATGCACCAATACCTACAAAAAAGACTCTTGGAGCAAAATTCTAAACCCAACAGGAAGTCGATTATTTTTAATATTATGAACAAATTTTGTGTAATTTTGGTCATTTCCATGTGTTGTATTTTAACGAACTCCTCCTAGAGATTTCTTCAAATCATCACCAAATTTGGTATGCCTAATCTAAAGGCCTTTGCGATGTTAAATTGCGAAGATCTTGAGTTTTCGTTGAAGGGCCTGTCCGTGGCGGCCTGGCGAATTTCGATGATTCGCCACGAAAAATGAAGTTGCTTTAACTCAGACATACAATGTCCAATCTGCCCCAAAATTCACATGTTTGATGAGACTCCGAACCTGAACAGATTGACATGCCCATATTCAGTTATAGTCATAGCGCCACCTATTGGCAACGGGAAGTGACATATTTTACGCTTTGACGAACTACTCCTAGAAATTTTTTGACATCAATGTCTTTTTTGTGGTCAGTCTAATCTAAAGGCCTGTGCGATGTTCAGTTGTGAAGATCTTGAGTTTTCGTTAAAAGGCGTGTCCACGGCACCATGGCGAAGTTCGATGTCTCGCCATGGGAATAAAAGATGTTATAACTCAGATATAAAATGTCGGATCTTCCCCAAACTTCACATGTGTGATAAGAGTCCTGACCTGAACAGATCTGCATGCCAATATTCCACCGGGTGTGACAGAATGGCTCGATAGCGCCACCTATAGACTTTCAACGGAGTGCGCCTCGAGCTATGTTTCACGTACATGTACAAAAATCGGTACACACATGTAACACACCAATACCTACAAAAAAGTATCTTGGTACGAAATCCGAATCACAACAGGAAGCTGGTTATTTAGAATTTTCTCTGCAAAATTGGTGTTGTTTTTGCCATTTTCAGGGGTTGTACTTTAACGAACTCCTCCTAGAGATTTATTCAGATCAACACCATACTCGGTCAGTGTAATCTAAAGGCCTTTGCGATGTTAAATTGCGAAGATCTTGAGGTTTCATTAAAGGGCGTGTCCATGGCGGCCTGACAAATTTCGATGTTTCGCCATGAAAAAGGAATTTGCTGTAACTCAGACATACAATGTCCAATCTGCCCCAAACTTCACATGTTAGATAAGACTTCTGCCCTTACCAGATCTACATGCCCATATTCAGTTATAGTCATAGCGCCACCTGCTGTCAACAGGAAGTGACATCTTTTACGCTGCTACAAACTACTCCTTTTTTTGAGATTAATATATATTTTGTGGTCAGTCTAATCTAAAGGCCTGTGCAATGTTAACTTGTGAAGATCTTGAGTTTTTGTTAAAGGGAGTGTCCATGGCGCCATGACAAGTTTGATGTCTCGCCACAGCAAGAGAAGTTGTTATAACTCAGGCATAAATTGTTTGATCTTCCCCAAACTTCACATGTTCGATAAAGAGTCCTGGTCTGAACACATCTGAAGGCATATACGGAATATACTTTGATATATTCCAATCATATTTATGACTTTAAATGCATATTTCTCACGTTAACCTTTTTACTAATGCCACTCGCTGGCGGGGAGCCCGGGTGCGAGGGCCCGTTCATCGCTGCTTGCAGCTTTAATTTCTATTTATATTTCCATCTCGTTATGCCGTTGGTTTAGTTTTTTTTCTTTTTCTTATAGAATTCTTATGATTTAAATCGATTTTAAAATCAATATTCAAATGGCAAAGACATTTTTCAAAACAAGTTTTAATATAGTTATACATTTATAACTGAGACAAGATTATAAAAAAAAAACTGTAATGTTATTACCTTAATGCTGGAAAGACCTTTATTTATTTATTTATTTATTTTTTATTTGTTAATACTAGCCCATCATGCATCTAACCATCCACTCTGCGTTAAGAGCTGTTCAGATTAAAACTGGCAGCTCGACAGTGAGTCAGTGTCATGGAAGGAGGACAGAGCAAGTGGAAATATATTTTCTAGTCTATATTTCTATCTCGTTACGGCGCTGGCGCTGGTAGGATTTTTTTGTTCTTATAAACTCTTAACATCCCGCTCGACTCTTGCAGTCATTGTAACCTTCTGATCAAGCTATAGCTAAATATGTTTAACATGAATTCTTGCTGAATATGCAGTTATATTATGGGCTGTTGGCATGAATTGTACTCGTGATGGAGCTCTCATTTTTGAATTAACATAATATTGTGGTGTCTCACATGCATTAAAAATATATCTACAGAAAGCTTGAAATGTTTTTTTAAACGTAAACAATTTGTGTAATCTGTGAATGTTCCATTTCTCTCGTCGGAGAGAGTCAGCACTGTGAATTTCATCCTGCAGCCGACAAGCAAACATTTGTTTATTAAAAATGTCTAATTTATCACAATTATTAGGCTACTTCTGCATGTGCTTTGTTGCCAACTTAATGCATGTGCTTGAGCGTGGAATATATAAAGATTTGATTATGTAAATTTATTATAAACCTCTGATTAGTTGAATATAACAAACAAAGGACTAGAACTAGAAAAATCTTACATGGGGGCAGACCATTTTTTAGTTTTTTTATGACCAAAACAACAGTCCTATATAAACCAGTTCAGCAAGTGAAAGCCTCATAAGACACTGTCCAAATGAAAGAGCAAGAGATTCACACCTTTATCTCGACCCCCATAAGACATACATAACTACCCCCAAAAACCCAACCCCCTACATATGAACTGAATTCGGTCTGTTTTTTTGGCTGTGAGGAACGATGTGTTTTCATGTTACTGAACATGCCGCACTCAGCAGCACTACTCTTTGT
Source organism: Carassius gibelio (assembly GCF_023724105.1). Lineage (NCBI taxonomy): Eukaryota > Metazoa > Chordata > Actinopteri > Cypriniformes > Cyprinidae > Carassius > Carassius gibelio. The sequence continues at coordinate 2,126,724 of NC_068412.1, read as the reverse complement.
ATTCATTATTTTCTCGCAGCCCATATTATTATTTTCACAAGACCATAATGATAATAACAAATAATCAATTAATAATTAATCATTATTTTATGAAAATCATTGTTATTTGTGATCGTGGGCATTTGTGGAAGGCTTTAAGACCAAGCGGAAGCCTCTGCTCCTGCATCACAGCGCGCGGGACTCCGCCAGAGACAATTGACTCTGCAGCTTCACTGTCTGTGGTTTGACTTTACTGCATCAGATTGAGGCAAATAGAACTTATTGATAATGAGACCAACATTTAGCAAGCAGGAAAACATTCATTCTAACGGAAGGAAGACGTATTTCATTGAGCTAATGCTGTTAAAGAGAGTGAGAGAGAGAGGAAGAGAGAGAGAGAGAGAGAGAGAGAGAGAGAGAGAGACTAGTCTAGGGCTATTCTTAAACTTGGAGCTAATTGTATTATATTGAAGTACAAATCCAAATTTGTGGATTTAATTTTATGAATAATGAAATGTTATGAAAAGTATGCATTTTATTTATTCACATGCTTTATGATTGAAATTATATTTTAGTTCACAACTTTAAGTTCCATTGTTTTAAAAAAAAAATGCTTTATTGGCTAACATTTCATAAACCTTCAGTTGTTATGCTCTAAAATCCAATGCCATTTGTAATTTCACAGTATTTTCACCCCCTTTAAAGTTACAATTTGTGATCATGGGTGGTCAAAATGGTCAAATTTACTCAGGCCGATGGTATTTTTTAATGACTGTAATCCGGTTCAAGTTTTCTGCGTGTATGAAGGAAGGAGATCAGGGTCGGCGTACTGAGGCTTGAGGAAGATTTTATTACTTCACAAAAATAAAATAAAATAGAAAACAAAGTCACGCCACATGCGCATAAACATTCACGTTCACGTTTGCGAGAGTCCTCAGGTATCCAATCACTCCATAATCATCGGGAAGAAAGAGGCGGGAACCGGCGGACAATCAAACAGAAACTTTAATAATCAAAATAAACACATAACAGCGCAACAGCCCCTCGCAGACGACTGTCGCGCACAAATAAAAAGCAAACACAAACTAAAAGCCCAGGCCTTGTCCTCTCTCGTCCTTCACTGTCGTCGCTCCAGTTTTATATCCTTCCATCTCCTCCGTGGGACTCGAGACCAGTGAGTCGAGCAGGTGTCGCTCATCTCCAATTACTCCACCGGCCTCGCCCGTTCCCACGACCCTCGGCCCCGCCCCACTCGTCACATACCCCTATCGCCCCATATGTATGTACTGTATTTTTAAATTTCATGTTTTAATGTGTACCGATTAAAAATATGTCAAAGATGGCTAAAGGTGGTTGTAGGTCTGACCAGTGCTGTGAATCCAGGTTACATAAATACGCTTAAGGGCAAAAACCTATGATGAAATCAGTCACAAAACTGCACAGCTAACAGATGAAAGCAGCGGGCCAGTCCTTAAAAGGTCTATTGCTAGCCAAACTCCTCTCTAGCCTAGCACTAAATTGGGCTACTCAGTTAATCCAAGCTATTGACAGAGTATCCCTTGCCAATGAACAGATGAGAAACAGGGATATGAGATAACTATTGGGTTATCTGCAGAGAAAGGAGATTTGCAGTGTATTACTGACAGCCACAAAGCAAAGGTTAAAATAAAATAAAAATATAGACCTAGAAACTGAGTGTGAACAACTAAAAAATGAGCACTCAAGTCTAGCCATTGTACCCAGGGGCCACGACCTAGCCACTCTGAAAACAGAACTGGCTCAGGCTCAAAATGATTTATCAGCACAGGCTGGCAAACTAAGGTTAATGGGTATGAGTGAAAAGTGGGCAAAAGATGAATTGCCCATGTCTGAAATTTCTAGCCTGAAAATGGACTTCAAAAGAGAACACAAACTTTATGTTGATGTTCGTAAGCAATCTGAATTGTTTTAACAACAGCTATACCATTCAGAAGAGGCCCAGATCCTACTCAGGGAGGACTTGAGAAGAGCAGATGATAAGTTGTTAAAAGTACAACACAATCATGACAGGACGGCTGCCAGAGCCAGAGACTACACAGACAAAGCTGTGGTTGCAGAGCAGAGGATAGAGTAAATAGGGAAAAGAATGAAGCAGTTAGACATAAGAAGGGTCACGCCCCTGAACCACATAGTGTGCGCTTCAGCTCATTTGGCTCAACAGTAAAAGATCCCCTTACTGGGTAGTCCCTCACAGAGACACCATTATCAATTGAATATCAGATCCATTTCTACGAAAACACTTTTTGTAAATAATATGATAACTGATCATAATATAGATGTGCTCTGTTTGACAGAAACTTGGCTAAAACCTGATGATTACATTATTTTAAATGAGTCCACCTCCCAAGATTACTGTTATAAACATGAGCCGCGTCTAAAAGGCAAAGGGGGAGGAGTTGCTTCAATTTATAACAACGTTTTCAGGATTTCTCAGAGGGCAGGCTTCAAGTATAACTCGTTTGAAGTAATGGTGCTACATATAACATTATCCAGAGAAACAAATGTTAATGATAAATCCCCTGTTATGTTTGTACTGGCTACTGTATACAGGCCACCAGGGAACCATACAGACTTTATTAAAGAGTTTGGTGATTTTACATCCGAGTTAGTTCTGGCTGCAGATAAAGTTCTAATAGTTGGTGATTTTAATATCCATGTTGATAATGAAAAAGATGCATTGGGATCAGCATTTATAGACATTCTGAACTATATTGGTGTTAGACAACATGTTTCAGGACCTACTCATTTTCAAAATCATACTCTAGATTTAATACTGTCACATGGAATTGATGTTGATAGTGTTGAAATTATTCAGCCAGGTGATGATATCTCAGATCATTATTTAGTTCTGTGCAAACTTCATATAGCCAAAATTGTAAATTCTACTATACAAGTATCGAAGAACCATCACTTCTACCACAAAAGACTGCTTTTTAAGTTATCTTCCTGATGTATCCAAATTCCTTAGCATATCCAAAACCTCAGAACAACTTGATGATGTAACAAAAACTATGGACTCTCTCTTTTCCAGCACTTTAAATACAGTTGCTCCTTTACGCTTAAGGAAGGTTAAGGAAAACAGTTTGACACCATGGTATAATGAGCATACTCGCACTCTAAAGAGAGTAGCCCGAAAAATGGAGCGCAGCTGGAGGAAAACAAAACTAGAGGTATTTCGTATTGCTTGGCGGGAAAGTAGCATATCCTACAGAAAAGCATTAAAAACTGCTAGATCTGGTTACTTTTCTTCTCTTTTACAAGAAAACAAACATAACCCCAGGTATTTATTCAATACAGTGGCTAAATTAACGAAAAATAAAGCCTCAACAAGTGTTGACATTTCCCAACACCACAACAGTAATGACTTTATGAACTACTTTACTTCTAAAATCGATACTATTAGAGAATAAATTGCAACCATTCAGCCGTCAGCTACAGTATCACATCAGACAGTGCACTATAGACCCCCTGAGGAACAGTTCCACTCATTCTCTACTATAGGAGAGGAAGAATTGTATAAACTTGTTAAATCATCTAAACCAACAACATGTATGTTAGACCCTATACCATCTAAGCTCCTAAAAGAGGTGCTTCCAGAAGTCATAGATCCTCTTCTGACTATTATTAATTCCTCATTGTCATTAGGATATGTCCCCAAAACCTTCAAACTGGCTGTTATTAAGCCTCTCATAAAAAAACCACAACTTGACCCCAAATAACTTGTTAATTATAGACCAATCTCGAATCTCCCTTTTCTGTCCAAGATACTATAAGGTGGTATCCTCACAATTATATTCCTTCTTAGAGAAAAATGGTATATGTGAGGATTTCCAGTCAGGATTTAGACCGTATCATAGTATTGAGACTGCTCTCCTTAGAGTTACAAATGATCTGCTCTTATCATCTGATCGTGGGTGTATCTCTCTATTAGTTTTATTGGATCTTAGTGCTGCGTTTGACACAATTGACCACAGCATTCTTTTGCATAGACTTGAACACTGTTGGCATCAGTGGAAAATCATTAGCATGGTTTAAATCGTACTTATATGACCGCCATCAGTTCGTAGCAGTGAATGAAGATGTATCATATCGATCCCAAGTGCAGTATGGAGTACCTCAAGGCTCAGTACTAGGGCCGCTACTCTTCATGCTTTATATGTTACCCTTGGGAGATATCATCAGGAAACATGGTGTTAGCTTTCACTGTTATGCTGATGATACTCAGCTCTATATTTCTTCACGGCCCGGTGAAACACACCAATTTGAAAAACTAATGGAATGCATAGTCGATATAAAAAATTGGATGACGAGTAATTTCTTACTGCTAAATTCAGAAAAAACAGAGGTGTTAATTATAGGGCCTAAAAACTCTGCTTGTAATAACCTAGAACACTGTCGAAGACTTGATGGTTGCTCTGTCAGTTCTTCGTCATCAGTTAGGAACCTAGGTGTCCTACATGATCGCAATCTTTCCTTAGAAAGCCACGTTTCTAGCATTTGTAAAACTGCATTTTTCCATCTCAAAAATAAATCTAAATTACGGCCTATGCTCTCAATGTCAAATGCAGAAATGTTAATCCATGCATTTATGACTTCAAGGTTAGACTATTGTAATGCTTTATTGGGTGGCTGTTCTGCACGCTTAGTAAACAAACTACAGCTAGTCCAAAATGCAGCAGCAAGAGTTCTTACTAAAACCAGGAAGTATGACCATATTAGCCCGGTCCTGTCCACACTGGACTGGCTCCCTATCAAACATTGTATAGATTTTAAAATATTGCTTATTACTTATAAAGCCCTGAATGGTTTAGCACCTCAGTATTTGAATGAGCTCCTTCTACATTATACTCCTCTACGTCTGCTACGTTCTCAAAACTCAGGCAATTTGATAATACCTAGAACAGTGGTTTTCAACCTGGGCCGCGGTGGTATTACAGGTGGGCCGCCAATTATTTTCTGTTCATTTCCAGTCCATTCTAGGGCTGTGCGATTAAAAGAAAACGTCCTAAAATCACGATTTGAGCGTGTGCCTAACTCCAGGTTCACACACTGTCTGTGATGCGCCTTTTTTCTGAGCCAATGTTGACGGATCAGAGCGTTCTCACTGCGGCAAAAGGCTAGAAATAAAAACGTGCGAAAATAATTCATGTCTAGCACATCAGCATAGAGTGAATTTGTTAGTGAACAGGATGCAGTTTAAGTGAGAGGAGACACGTTTTAAGTGTGCACACTCTCTCCTCGCAAAACAGCGTGTATCTGAGCAAGCACGACCGGTTTTGTGACAGAGCAAAGGAAATCTGCTTGCGAACAGAGAGATTCGCACTCGTGCATTATTTTAATGTGCTTTCGCGTTATTTATGCGCTCTCACTGCTGACCGCATACACATACTGTATACACACTGCAAACACCGGAGGCACCGCTACAATTAATGAGCTCTATGAACAATGCATGGCAAAAAAGAAAAAAAAGTCCCTGTATACAGGATTTTTTTTAATTTATTTTTTTTTGACACAAGTCTATACATTTTTTTACATCTTCACTATAGTGATAATTTTGACTTATGTCTGTTCTGGAGATGTTACAACTTTTTGATAAAGCTCTGATTGGTTTTCTTTTGGAAATATGTTTCAAATTAATCCTGAATGCATTTATGACTGTAAAATCACAATTGCAAAATTGATCAAAAAAATTGCGATAGTTTTTTTTTTTTTTTTTTCATATCGCACAGCCCTAGTTTATTCAATAAATATAGTTTAAAATCTAGCTTCTGAGTACTAAGTTATTAACCCAACAATAGAGGGGTCAGTTAATTTTTTTGAAGTGGGCCGCGCAAACATATGTGTTTGGTTGTGTGGGCCGCGAGTTGAAAAAGGTTGGGAACCACTGACCTAGAATATCAAAATCAACTGCGGGCAGTAGATCCTTTTCCTATTTGGCGCCTAAACTCTGGAATAACCTACCTAACATTGTTCGGGAGGCAGTCACACTCTTGCAGTTTAAATCTAGATTAAAGACCCATCTCTTTAACCTGGCATACACATAACATACTAATATGCTTTTAATATCCAAATCCGTTAAAGGATTTTTAGTCTGTTTACCTTAATTAGGTAAACCGGAACCGGAAACAGTTCACATAACATGTACCTTCTACATCATTAGAAGAATGGCATCTACGCTAATATTTGTCTGTTTCTCACTTGTTCCGAGGTCACCGTGGCCACCAGATCCAGTCTGTATCCAGATCAGAGGGTCACTGCAGTCATCCGGATCCAGTACGTATCCAGACCAGATGGTGGATCAGCACCTAGAAAGGACCTCTACTGCCCAGAAAGACAGCGGAGACCAGGACAACTAGAGCCCCAGATACAGATCCCCTGTAAAGACCTTGTCTCAGAGGAGCACCAGGACAAGACCACAGGTAACAAGATGATTCTTCTGCACAATCTGACTTTGCTGCAGCTTGGAATTGAACTACTGGTTTCGTCTGGTCAGAGGAGAACTGGCCCCTCAACTGAGCCTGGTTTCTGCCAAGGTTTTTTTCTCCATTCTGTCACCGATGGAGTTTCGGTTCCTTGCCGCTGTCGCCTCTGGCTTGATTAGTTGGGGTCACTTCATCTACAGCGATATCATTGACTTGATTGCAAATAACCGCACAGACACTATTTAACTGAACAGAGATGACATCACTAAATTCAATGATGAACTGCCTTAACTATCATTTTGCATTATTGAGACACTGTTTTCCAAATGAATGTTGTTCAGTGCTTTGACGCAATGTATTTTGTTTAAAGCGCTATATAAATAAAGGTGATTGATTGACTGATTGATTGATCAAACCCATGGTGAAGCTGTAGCTGCTAGTGGCCCAGCCATTTTCATGAAATAGAATCTGACTCCCCAGCATGGGGAAAAGTAGTCGCCTGGTTCCTTATTCCTGTTCCTAACACTATCTAATCGACTGCGGAAGCTTAGAGAATTAGCACACAACATTGAAGTGTTTAATCCTGATACCCCTGGAAGCAATATAGAGTTGTACCTTAAACCTCTGAGGTCTAAGGGGATTTTGGGGGCCTGGAGAAATTTTGTCATGCCCTGACATTTGTGCTTTTTTCAGTCTAATATATTTTAAAGTCTAATATCACTGTAAATAGCACAAACTGGGCTATAATAGTATGTGAGCAGAATGTATTTACATGATTGTGTTTTTGAGAAAAAATTTGCAAACATGCATGGTTAGTGAAAAACTAAAAAAATTAAATCACTCGAATAAAGCCATTAAACACATACAGAACTGGATCTTGTCTCCTAGAATTTTTCTTTTTAAATTATGTGAAAATCATCTTGTTTACACACTCACAGAAAATATATTGATGTAAAATTTCTAAGACACTTTTGCCTATGTGAGAGGGCGTGAACTATCATGCATTATGTTGTGATTTACACCTGAGAAGACAAAGACCCACATAATGAGCTGCATAATGAGCCGTTCAGTCCGTTTTGTGACTGAGAGGGAAGAGTTACAAGAAAGAATGTGAGGACAAAATAATATATATATTTTTATGTTTGTAGTTTATTTATAATATATTTAATTATCCCACAAAATTATTCAATATTCACTTCCGAGTGCAGTTAATCAGTTTATTAGGAACAATCAAAGCTCACTTTCAAAGCTGAATATTTAGCATCATTATTCCAGTCACACACTGATTTTCTACAAAAAATAAAATAAAATAAAATTATTATTATTATTATTATTATTATTATTATTATAATTATTAATGTTGAAAATAACTGAGAATATTTTTGGGAAGAATTGAAAAACAGCATTGTTTGTTACATTTGTTACATTTACATTTATTTCTTACATTTATATTATTTACATCAAGCTTTTGAATGGTATAGTGCATATTGTTACTGAAACTTCATTATGTTTCACTTGATTATATATTTAGTCAGGAATTATATGGAATTATATATGGTTAAAAAAATGAACTTAACTTTATTAAACTGAATGTAACTTTTTCAGAAACTATCAAAATTATGCCATTACAAAAGAAGAAAAACACAATGAAAATGAAAAAAATTAACAGGCTCTTCCAATTAGCTTCATTCTTTGTTAATGTTTTTCAAAGAATCATTTCCGCTAATCGTGGATTCTGAATGCATTGCCACAGATTTCGCTTACGCTTCCCAGTTTTTAATTTGGTGTTTTGACACAAACCTCACGTAATGGCGGGCTTAACAGTGATCTACTCTGATTTGATAGTGAGCTTTTGATGGACAGGTGCTCTCTGACCTGGAAGTACAGACGTCACTCAGTAGCGCGCAAATTGGAAAGCTTTCCCAGTGATTTGTATGCAATGCATCGTGCTTTGTATTACTAAATATGTAAATAATATTTGACCTTCGATCGTAAAGGATTAATCCACAACATGGATTAATATGTGCTTGTACTGTGTCTTTTGCGACGGCGTCGAAAGCGTCTTATTATATTATATTATCTGTCTCTCTCTAAATGTAAATGTAAATATATAGACGGTTTCAACGGCATCAACATAAACAAACGTTAATGCGCGTGAGCGCTTTTGTGGACCTAACTTAACTTCCGGTAGACTCCAAATAGAATCAATAACAACAGTCAAGTCCCTCTAGAGTAGATATTTTTTGATAACAAACAAAATATGTTTGCTGCGTGGATCAGGCGGACTTAATGAAAATGCAAATTCATTCTTTGCCAGCAGGAGATGTTTTAAAGCATAGACATAAAGCGCGAGAAATAGAGGTTTCCCCAGTAACAGCTGTAAACAAAGCAGAGCTGGTACGCTCACACGCTGCTTTATCAGGCACATAACATGCAAGTCCTCCTTCAGAAATACAGCGATATAAAAACAACTGTGCCTCGTTTTGATATTTAAACATAAATGTAAGGAATTCTTATTATTATTAAACGTGCAGTACGTTACGTAATGTTACGTTACTCGTGTTTATTTAACGAAGCCTTTTTGAAAATCGATCAGTTTTAAAATTGTGGCGAGTCTCCAAAAATAAATAAATGTATGGGAAACACATCCCGCAGCACAACCACCTGAACCAACTTCAGTTTACTCGTCACCTTGGCTATAACTGCGTTTGTAGAAGGCACTGCAGCCAGACCGATATAACACAGACCGGAAGTTAACTTAGGTCCAGGCGCGTGCGCCCGATGAAACCGTCTATACACACTAAGCAATAAAAAAATTAAAAACTTGTTCTTATTCAAATGTACAATCTGTTCCTGTTTCCATTGACACTGTGAACCATGCAGCTTCTTTTTTTTTATATAATCTTTTAAATATGTATTATATAAAATAGCACACTGTGCTACAGCTAAAATTTGCGCTTTCCTTAATTTTTCCATTTCTGTACAAAGAGGTCACGCAGTGACATATTGATCTTCTACAGGTCCCACGTCTTCACATGATGCGAATTCGCAGGTCAGAGTTCACCAAACTTGAACTTTGGAACACAGCGAAATGCAATTTATTTTTATTTTTTGCATTTGCGTTTCAGGTCTGACGCAGTCGCATGTGTATGAATGGAAGTAAATTATAACGAAAAGTGCAGTGTGACCGCCCCTTTAGTCTGCAAAGATGAGTTCTCAGGAGAGACATGGAGCGGCATCATCTTCCTCCTCCACTTGTCCTTCAAGGTGACTTGAATTAAGCTTGTGTTACTGAAGTAACCGAAAACATCGATACAAGTTTTATTCATGTTACAGTGTGCAACAGTTCGTTGCGGGTTATTATTGTCATTCAGTAACTTCAAGCTGCCTTGATGGACAAGAGCTCATCTTTACAGACTGAGACGAACGAAGGTCAAATATTATTGACATATTTAGTAATACAAAGCATGAGGTATTGCATACAAATCCACTCAAAGTTTTCTTATCTGGAATAATCCCAATATTTTGTATAGAAATAAGTCTTTATTTTTTCACAATTGCTTTAGTAATGGGTTGTTATTAGTGAGTCAGTTATTTAATGATGGGACTTTATTTACATTTACAGACTTTATCTCAAGATACAAAATACCTATTACATTAAAATAATTCAAGGTGCTTACTAGGGCCATTCCTGCAGTTGTACATGTGTTGTTCAAAAGCAGTGTATGTACATCCACACTTTCTGTCTGTCCCCCTAGACCTGAACATACCTTTGTCGGCTTCTGTTTCTGTTTCTGTTATCTGTTTCTCGGGTTTAAAGCCTAACAACTATAAAATGATATCCTTGTTTTTAAAAGAGAATATTTCTACGCCTTATGTTATTTTAACCAATATCTTTAATAATGTAAGTTGGACTCAAAAAGGTCATTACCTCAAAAATTCCTCCTTACAAATAAGGTTAAGGAAATCTCATATGAATTAATTCATAGAGTTTATCCAACAAAAGAATTCCTACAAAAATTTTAAATCGATATTGATTTAAAATGCTATTTTTGTGAATATTCCACTGAAACAATTTCTCATTAGTTTTGTCCTGTCAATATACCCTGTGTTTTTGGAATAATGTGGAGGTTTTTATTGCTGACAATATCTTAAAAACATTTTCATTATCTTATAAACATGTGATTTGGGGTTATTAAATCAATGATCACTCTTTAAAGGATGTAGGTTTTATTATAAATGTAATTTTATTTTAATGTTAATTTTACATTCATAAATGCAAGTTTACAAATGGCAAACCTCTTTTTATTGTACTTAAAAAAGGGATTAAAATGTATGCAGATGTGATATCAAAATCTAAAAATAGTAACGCAAATAAAATGATTAATATATGCTGCTCCTTTAACATTTTTACATAATAATAAAACAATAATAATAATAAATAATGGTGCTGACCTGCAAAGTATATTTTTCTGTATTAAAATTGATTAGTAATTTCCTATGGAAATGGAAATGTATGTATAACACACATTTGTCTTTAAAAAGATGCTTATGTACCCTCTCTTATTTTTTATTTATTTATTTTTTTTACTGTTCCTTTTTTGTTGAGGCATGTGAAATGTGTTGTTATATAGTGAGAAATGGCACTGTACATGCTACTTGTTGACAATAAAGCATTTAAAAAATCAAATCACAGCAAAAGCTTTCCAATATGCGCACACCTGAGTGATGTCTGTGCTTCCAGGTCAGAGAGCACCTGTCCATCAAAAGCTCACTATCCAATCAGAGTACATCACTGATAAGCCCACCACCACGAGAGGTTTGTGTCAATACACCAAACGAAAAACTGCAAAGCATAAGCAAAATCTGTGGCAATGCACTCAGAATCCAAGATAATCGAAAACGAATCTTTGAAAAACATTAACAAAGAATGCAGCATATCTGAAGAGCCTGTTAAATTCATGCGACTGAGTTTTTTTTTTTTTTTTCATTTTCATTGTGTTTTTCTTCTTTTGTCATGGCATATTTTTGATAGTTTCTGAAAAAGTTACATTCATTTAATAAAGTTACATAATTTTTTTTGAAGCAAATATAATTCCATAGAATTATAGTTAAAAAAAAAAGCCTAACTAGTAAAATGTTTACACATTATGTGAAACCTAATACAAGTATAAAAATAAATAAAAAGAGACTTACTCTTGTTTATGATCTCTGCTGAATAAAGCACTTCATTCTTTTTTCTGAGGAAATCCAACTCAAATCCTGACGTAATCCTCCTCACATAGTCTTGGGGTGAATTATGTCTTATTCCTCTCAGCACGAAGCAAAACAGTAAAATATAAATAAAAAACTTGAACAGTCTTGCTGCTTTGTTTTCTGTATGGGTGTTTACAAGCTGCACGCTTCACGTGAAACATTACAATCTCAATAGAGATTTCAGCGATATAATGAAGGTCGACGTGAAAGACGGACACTGCAATGTTTTTATATGGATTATTTTATTGCAGAATATTTGTTTTTGGTAGCACTTATTTAGTGCTACTTATTTCGTTGAGTATTCACTGAGTTACAGTTAATTTTTATTATGCGCTTCTAAATGAAGATCACTGCAGATCAAGGCTGCAGACAGCACACCTTGTTTGTTATCTTTATTTTATAAATGCACAGTTTTGTGGTTATTATGTCTGTACACAAATAAAAGTAGACCCTTTACAGATTCGATTGATGTATTGCTCTTATCTGTACAATCAAAACTGAAAGTGTAATTTATGTTCTTTTCGGGGTTATCAGGAGAAATAACGCCTCATCAAGCGTATACACAGGGATCAACTCAAGAGGGTTAAGGATGTAAGTTAAGCACTGTCCTATATCCCTGAGGCCACTATGGCAGATAAACTCCTCCTTCTGAGGAAAACAACAGTGTGAACTGTCCACGGTTTCATGGAGAGACAAAGCCCAGCCATCACTGGCTATTACCATGAACTGTGTAGGGCCCTGTGAGCTGAATATACAATGTTCTAGAATCTGTCTACTTCCAGACTCTCTGCCTTGCAGACTAAGCAAAGTCACACAGAGAGTATTATGAACATTTAGGCAAAGTGTATTTTGCTGGTGCTGACTCCCCTAGAGCAGAAAAGGATGTGATGTTCAAGAGCTTGACACTGGCTCTGAAATTTTGTTGGTGTCACTTGGACTATTTAAAGAGCTTATCCAAGCAACCAACTTGCTAGGAAAGTGGCTTAAGGTAGAGAGCTGTCAAATCAAGATAACCAACTACACACAGGACCAGGCCCCTATCAACAGGAGGGTGTGGGTGGAGTTAACTTGAAAATTGAAAATAATTCACCCTCTCTATTAGGGGTGTAACGGTACGCAAAAATCACGGTTCGGTTCATTTTCGGTACAGTAAGGGAAAAAAATGCAAACATTAAACTGCAGGTTGTTTATTAGTATAAACTTTTTTTAAATAATTTGTTTACACTTTTTTAAAATACTTTTTAATAAAATATATATAAAATAAAAAAAAGAATAAGAAATAAAATACTGCGGCAAAGTTCTCCACTAAATAAAATACTCTCAGTCTCAAACCAACATCATATAATGTATATAATACAATATAATGAAAAATATAAATAAATAACTATGATTACAGTGCAGCATTACCAATCCCAGCTTTTAGGCCTGCTCATATTTAAATATATATAAATAAATATAAAGTGTAAAGTGCAGCATCAGCAGTTTCAGTTTTTAGACCTGCTCAGATTTCGCTATTGCGTTGGCCCGATCGAAATTAAGAGCAAAGGTCTGTTCAAATGCCGACGGGAGCTGCGTTTGAATTACAATAATTTTCCTAGTTGTAGTGATGTTCACACTCACGCAATGCCTTTTGAAAACCTTAGAATCAGCTGCAGGGCAGGATTTGCACTGAACGCGGAGACTTCCGCCACTTAATATGTTCGTTTGGAAACACGAAAATGTACCTATGTTCCACACACAAAATATTGCATTCAGTCATTCGGTGCACACGTCTGAATTCCACATCCCATCAGAGAGACTAGCTCTAGCCTGAAGCTTTGTAAGGCAGTCGAAGTAGAGAAAACAACTGATACTAGACAGCAGACAATGCAGGATCCCTGTCTCAATGGAGAAGCATCTGATGTGAGGGACATGCAACTCTTAGAAGATTCAGCTCATGAGAACAGGCGCTGTTAGAGAAGAAAGATGCATGTTTGTGTGCCCTGGAAACTCATAACATAATATAATACATATAATCCACATGTGGCAGTGGGCATATGTGTAAATGAGGCACCTGTCAAGGTCAAGTCTCCCTTAGCCTTGCGAATAAACAGTTCAAGCACTACATTCTTGTGGTACCTGATCTGACACGCTCAGTATACCTCGGTTCTGAGGTGTTAGTAAGACTGGGAGTGCTGTTAGATACAGTCAACAATGATAGAGCAGATACTGGTCCTAATTTGCTATTTGCCGACAATTCCCCAGGCATGTCAGGTAATGAACGAGTTTGAAATGGTGGTTCCTGTCCAAACGGCAGAGGTCCCAGTCTGGCTAATAAATAAAAAGGGTCAAGAACTGAATCAGACAGTACTTGCCTTTTTCCAGCCCTCTGCTCAATTTTGCAAATTGGGACTCACAATCTGTGGTAACACACAGCTTGAACTGTACAATCTACCTTCTGGTACAAAACCTCACAAGAGGAAGTATACATATTCCCCACGCACTCCTCTAGGGTTGACAGGTCATTTCATGATTTTGAATTAACTATTCCAGTTATAGGAGAGCTTCCTTATTTGACAATAGAGAAAGATAGCTATGAACAAGTGTATGTCACCTACCCCACCAAAATGATTTCCGTCACACCCCACCCAGCTATGTGTTGAGTATACTTTGACAGTGAAGGTCCATTAGCCATCTCTACCACTGAGTGATAAGGAAAATGTGGAACAATGCACTGAACCATACCCTGGTTTTGAGGCAGAGGTGCAACAACAGTTAGCACAGGCAGATGCTCTGGACACAGAGAGTGACATTTTTACGACAGCATAAAAATTCCACTTGCTGCTTTTGACTTTATTCAGGATATTATTGATTCCCTGTCAGAGAAAATTCAATTCTCCTGTTTAGCTGTAGATTACTGCCAGCTGAACAAACAGTTTCCCCTGTTTTTTTGGCCCATAATACATCTGGACCAAGAGCTAGAAAAGGTTACTATGGCCAAATATTTATCCACAGTGGATGTGGCAAATGGTTTTTGGACAATGAAGATAGACCCTGCAGATCAGTACAAGTTAACATTTTCCTTTGGAGGTATACAGTTAATTTGGAACAGGTGTCCATTTGGCTATTCAAACTACACTGCAGTGTTTAATATAGTTCTACACAAGGCGATATGTGATGCATCTACATGCAACAATGTGATCTATGTTGATGATGTCCTTATGCGTAGTCAGACCTGGTCAGTTCATTTAGCTGAAATAAGGCATGTGTGAAATTGTGGGAAATGCCCACATTGCCAAATTAACAATCTTTGACTGGTGCACTAACCTAAGTGAGGTGGGACTCTCTCACGCTGCAGTTTTCCACAAGTTCATCAAACAACCGCAGTAAGAATATTTCATCAAGCACGGTGAGTAATGGCTTCTCCTACAATTGTTATTTGCACCTCTTGCCACATGTACAGTTTATCTATCTCTGTCGCTGATGAGGGATTCACATGTGATAAATGCAGGGAAACAGTTAGGCTGACAGAGAAGATTTCAGAATTAGAGACACGCATCCAAACTTTAATTGAGGACAGTAAGAATGTTAGGGCTCTAGATATGGCTTTGGATGCGTCTAGCTCAGGGATTCCTGTACATTGTCCGGTTCCAGCAGAGCCCCTGCAGCTGGGCAACTGGGTGACGGTGAGGCAGCGTAGTCGTGGGTCAAAACACCGCTCTTCTGTTCCGATCAAAACATTAAACAGGTTCTCCCCACTCAGTGATGCACCCACTGAGAAACCTGATGAAAGTGCTCTAGTTATTGGTGATTCTATTGTACGGAACGTGAATATAGAGACACCAGCCACCATAGTCAAATGTTTACCGGGAGCCAGAGCGCCTGACATCTTGGCAAATTTAAAAGTGCTGGCTAATGCTAAACGTAAATACAGTAAGATTGTTATTCATGTCGGCGCTAATGATGTTCGACTTCGCCAGTCGGAGATCACTAAAAATAACTTTAAAGAGGTGTGTGAACTTGCAAGCACGATGTCAGACACTGTAATATGCTCTGGTCCCCTCCCTGCTTACCGTGGTGATGAGATGCATAGCAGATTGTCATCACTCAATGGCTGGATGTCTAAGTGGTGCCCACAGAATAACATAGGTTATATAGACAATTGGACGAGCTTTTGGGGCAGACCTGACCTGTTTAAAAGAGATGGTCTTCATCCCTCCTGGGGTGGCGCCACTCTTCTGTCTAGAAATATGGCAAATAGTCTTAGTGTTTATACTTGACTAACTGGGGCCCAGGTCAGGAAGCAGACAGACTGGCTAAACCGACCGTCTGCTAGCTGCCTCCCGTCACAGAGGTCAGTTAATTCTCAGCACATAGAGACTCTTTCACCTAGATATCACACTATAGAGACTGTGTCTGTTCCACGAACTAGAAAATACAAAAAACGTCCAAACCAAGTTAAGGTTAACAATTTAATTGAGGTTCAACAAATAAAAAACAAATGCAATATAGATAAACAAATGATAAAGATTGGCTTATTGAATATCAGATCCATTTCTACGAAAACACTTTTTGTAAATAATATGATAACTGATCATAATATAGATGTGCTCTGCTTGACAGAAACCTGGCTAAAACCTGATGATTACATTATTTTAAATGAGTCCACCCCCCAAGATTATTGTTATAAACACGAGCCGCGTCTAAAAGGCAAAGGGGGAGGTGTTGCTTCAATTTATAATAACGTTTTCAGGATTTCTCAGAGGGCAGGCTTCAAGTATAACTCGTTTGAAGTAATGGTGCTTCATATAACATTATCCAGAGAAACCAATGTTAATGATAAATCCCCTGTTATGTTTGTACTGGCTACTGTATACAGGCCACCAGGGCACCATACAGACTTTATTAAAGAGTTTGGTGATTTTACATCTGAGTTAGTTCTGGCTGCAGATAAAGTCTTAATAGTTGGTGATTTTAATATCCATGTCGATAATGAAAAAGATGTATTGGGATCAGCATTTATAGACATTCTGAACTCTATTGGTGTTAGACAACACGTTTCAGGACCTACTCATTGTCGAAATCATACTCTAGATTTAATACTGTCACATGGAATTGATGTTGATAGTGTTGAAATTATTCAGCCAAGTGATGATATCTCAGATCATTATTTAGTTCTGTGTAAACTTCATATAGCCAAAATTGTAAATTCTACTTCTTGTTACAAGTATCGAAGAACCATCACTTCTACCACAAAAGACTGCTTTTTAAGTTATCTTCCTGATGTATCCGAATTCCTTAGCATATCCAAAACCTCAGAACAACTTGATGATGTAACAGAAACTATGGACTCTCTCTTTTCTAGCACTTTAAATGCAGTTGCTCCTTTACGCTTAAGAAAGGTTAAGGAAAACACCATGACACCATGGTATAATGAGCATACTCGCACCCTAAAGAGAGCAGCCCGAAAAATGGAGCGCAGCTGGAGGAAAACAAAACTAGAGGTATTTCGTATTGCTTGGCGGGAAAGTAGCATATCCTACCGAAAAGCATTAAAAACTGCTAGATCTGATTACTTTTCTTCTCTTTTAGAAGAAAACAAACATAACCCCAGGTATTTATTCAATACAGTGGCTAAATTAATGAAAAATAAAGCCTCAACAAGTGTTGACATTTCCCAACACCACAGCAGTAATGACTTTATGAACTACTTTACTTCTAAAATCGATACTATTAGAGATAAAATTGCAACCATTCAGCCGTCAGCTACAGTTTCGCATCAGACAGTGCACTATAGACCCCCTGAGGAACAGTTCCACTCATTCTCTACTATAGGAGAGGAAGAATTGTATAAACTTGTTAAATCATCTAAACTTACAACATGTATGTTAGACCCTATACCATCTAAGCTCTTAAAAGAGGTGCTTCCAGAAGTCATAGGTCCTCTTCTGACTATTATTAATTCCTCATTGTTATTAGGACATGTCCCCAAAACCTTCAAACTGGCTGTTATTAAGCCTCTCATAAAAAAGCCACAACTTGACCCCAGAGAACTAGTTAATTATAGACCAATCTCGAATCTCCCTTTTCTGTCCAAGATACTAGAAAAGGTGGTATCCTCACAATTATATTCCTTCTTAGAGAAAAATGGTATATGTGAGGATTTCCAGTCAGGATTTAGACCGTATCATAGTACTGAAACTGCTCTCCTTAGAGTTACAAATGATCTGCTCTTATCATCTGATCGTGGGTGTATCTCTCTATTAGTTTTATTGGATCTTAGTGCTGCGTTTGACACAATTGACCACAACATTCTTTTGCATAGACTTGAACACTTTGTTGGCATCAGTGGAAGTGCATTAGCATGGTTTAAATCGTACTTATATGACCGCCATCAGTTCGTAGCAGTGAATGAAGATGTATCATATCGATCACAAGTGCAGTATGGAGTACCTCAAGGCTCAGTTCTAGGGCCGCTACTCTTCACGCTTTATATGTTACCCTTGGGAGATATCATCAGGAAACATGGTGTTAGCTTTCACTGTTATGCTGATGATACGCAGCTCTATATTTCCTCGCAGCCCGGTGAAACACACCAATTTGAAAAACTAATGGAATGCATAGTCGATATAAAAAATTGGATGACGAGTAATTTCTTACTGCTAAATTCAGAAAAAACAGAGGTGTTAATCATAGGGCCTAAAAACTCTACTTGTAATAACCTAGAACACTGTCTAAGACTTGATGGTTGCTCTGTCAATTCTTCGTAATCAGTTAGGAACCTAGGTGTGCTACTTGATCGCAATCTTTCCTTAGAAAGCCACGTTTCTAGCATTTGTAAAACTGCATTTTTCCATCTCAAAAATATATCTAAATTACGGCCTATGCTCTCAATGTCAAATGCAGAAATGTTAATCCATGCATTTATGACTTCAAGGTTAGACTATTGTAATGCTTTATTGGGTGGTTGTTCTGCACGCTTGGTAAACAAACTACAGCTAGTCCAAAATGCAGCAGCAAGAGTTCTTACTAGAACCAGGAAGTATGACCATATTAGCCCGGTCCTGTCCACACTGCACTGGCTCCCTATCAAACATCGTATAGATTTTAAAATATTGCTTATTACTTATAAAGCCCTGAATGGTTTAGCACCTCAGTATTTGAATGAGCTCCTTTTACATTATACTCCTCTACGTCCGCTACGTTCTCAAAACTCAGGCAATTTGATAATACCTACAATATCAAAATCAACTGCGGGCGGCAGATCCTTTTCCTATTTGGCGCCTAAACTCTGGAATAACCTACCTAACATTGTTCGGGAGGCAGACACACTCTTGCAGTTTAAATCTAGATTAAAGACCCATCTCTTTAACCTGGCATACACATAACATACTAATATGCTTTTAATATCCAAATCCGTTAAAGGATTTTTAGGCTGCATTAATTAGGTAAACTGGAACCGGAACACTTCACATAACACTGTACTTTCTACATCATTAGAAGAATGGCATCTACGCTAATATTTGTCTGTTTCTCTCTTGTTCCGAGGTCACCGTGGCCACCAGATCCAGTCTGTGTCCAGATCAGAGGGTCACTGCAGTCACCCGGATCCAGTACGTATCCAGACCAGATGGTCTACTGCCCTGAAAGACAGCGGAGACCAGGACAACTAGAGCCCCAGATACAGATCCCCTGTAAAGACCTTGTCTCAGAGGAGCACCAGGACAAGACCACAGGAAACAGATGATTCTTTTGCACAATCTGACTTTGCTGCAGCCTGGAATTGAACTACTGGTTTCGTCTGGTCAGAGGAGAACTGGCCCCCCAACTGAGCCTGGTTTCTCCCAAGGTTTTTTTCTCCATTCTGTCACCGATGGAGTTTCGGTTCCTTGCCGCTGTCGCCTCTGGCTTGCTTAGTTGGGGTCACTTCATCTACAGCGATATCGTTGACTTGATTGCAAATTAAAACAGACACTATTTCAACTGAACAGAGATGACATCAATGAATTCAATGATGAACTGCCTTTAACTATCATTTTGCATTATTGAGACACTGTTTTCCAAATGAATGTTGTTCAGTGCTTTGGCGCAATGTATTTTGTTTAAAGCACTATATAAATAAAGGTGATTGATTGATTGAATTGGTCATCTGATATACTCATAACCACACCCTGAGTGACGTGTGGTCCAAAATCACAAAAAAAAAAAAAATTATGCTCGCAGTGCATCTTCCAGAAAATAATTGCACACCTCAGAACGTTCATCAGCCAATCAGATTCAAGCATTGAACAGCCCTGTAGTATATATATATATATATATATATACAGGGTGCGATTTGTGCAACAAATTTTTTTTTTTTAAATATTTGAATTCATAAAAATAAATCATGAGAACATGAACTAGATGATGTCATGCGCTAATTAGCATATTTATGACGTAAGTGTGTCGCATTGTATTGCCTCCCTATGCTTGTTACAAACTAAGGTAGTGCTAAACGTAAAATAAGGTACAAGAGGAGGATCGGGAACAAATGAGGAGTTTTAATGGAAGACGAAGGAGATTACAGACAATACATCACTTGTTAATAGATTTACATTCAAACACATCAACATCTAAACCAGTGGTTCCCAACCTTTTTCAACTCGCGGCCCACACAACCAAACACATATGTTTGCGCGGCCCACTTCAAAAAAATTAACTGACCCCGCTATTGTTGGGTTAATAACTTAGTACTCAGAAGCTAGATTTTAAACTATATTTATTGAATAAACTAGGGCTGTGCGATATGAAAAAAAAAAAAAAAAAAAAAAACTATCGCGATTTTTTTGATAAATTTAGCAATTGTGCTTTTACAGTCATAAATGCATTCAGGATTAATTTGAAACATATTTCCAAAAGAAAACCAATCAGAGCTTTATCAAAAAGTTGTAACATCTCTAGAACAGACATAAGTCAAAATTATCACTATAGTGAAGATGTAAAAAAATTTATAGACTTGTGGCAAAAAAAAAAAAAAAAATCCTGTATATAGGGACTTTTTTTTCTTTTTTGCCATGCATTGTTCATAGAGCTCATTAATTGTAGCGGTGTCTCAGGTGTTTGCAGTGTGTATACAGTATGTGTATGCGGTCAGCAGTGAGAGCGCATAAATATAACGCGAAAGCACATTAAAATAATGGTGCGAATCTCTCTGTTCGCAGCAGATTTCCTTTGCTCTGTCACAAAACCGGTCGTGCTTGCTCAGATACACGCTGCTTTGCGAGGAGAGAGTGTGCACACTTAAAACGTGTCTCCTCTCACTTAAACTGCATCCTGTTCACTAACAAATTCACTCTATGCTCATGTGTTAGACATGAATTATTTTCGCACGTTTTTATTTCTAGCCTTTTACCGCAGTGAGAACGCTCTGATCCGTCAACATTGGCTCAGAAAAAAGGCGCATCACAGACAGTGTGTGAACCTGGAGTTAGGCATATGCGCACGCTCAAATCGTGATTTTAGGACGTTTTCTTTTAATCGCACAGCCCTAGAATGGACTGGAAATGAACAGAAAATAATTGGCGGCCCACCTGCAATACCACCGCGGACCACAGGTTGAAAACCACTGATCTAAACAATCACGGACGAGGGAGAACTCAACAGAATGGGTATTTAAACAATCAGGAGGTGATGAGGGAACTGGAAACAGGTGGGAAGAATCAATTAACCAAAACTAGGAGGAAGGTGACCAAAAGGGAAACAGAAAGTTCATAAACGTTACAGTTCGCCCCCTCCCGGAACAGTGCGTCCTCGCACCTCAAGAGGAATACCAGCGGGAATACCAGGGAGGGAGGGTAGTGGTTCTGGAGGCGGGCGAGGAGCAGGCCAAGAGCAGGTGACGAGGGAGCATGGAGGTAGGGACCAGGGTGGAGTGGATGGAGGGAGGAGCCAGGGAGGAGCCCGCAGCAGGAGGAGCCCGCAGCAGAAGGAGCCAGATGGTCCACCAGAGACCAGCCAGGACGGAGATCCATGGTGGAGTCGACGGCGGGAGGACCCATGGTGAAGGAGGGATCGACGACACCAGGGGGCCGACAGGCGGAGACTGCACCGGTGGGTGAGGAGCCCAAGATGGAGCAGCACAGCCACAGAGCCAGGGTGACGTTGAGGATCCGGAGGGCCTAGGTGGAGCAGAAGGCTCAGGCGACCAAGGCGGAGGCGGGGTCCTGGCAGATCGCTGTGGAGCCAGAGCGACCAAGGATGGAGGTCGAACCGGAGGGAAGGAGGAGCCTGACAGAGCCAGAGGGATGGAGTGACGAGGTGGAACCAGAGGAGTGGAGTCCCGAGGCGTCGGATGGTCGACGACTGACCAAGGTGAAGCCGGAGGGACGAGGGAGCCTTGTGGAGCAGGTGGGATGCCAGGCCACTGTGGAGACGAGGGAGCTAAGAGCCAAGGCGGAGCCGCTGGGTCGAAGGAGCGAGGAGGAGTCCAGGGCTCGAAGGCTGGAGGCGGAGACAGGGCCTTAACGCGCCAAGGCGGAGCTGGAGACTGGCAGTCCAGCAGCGAACCATCGCGGCCAGATGGCGCGGACTGAGGGTGAGCTGCGGGACTGACTGGCACCAGCAGGGATGACGAGGAACTGGCTGGTCTAGGAGGAGAAGAGAGAGGAACGATGGGAGGAAGGACAGGAGGATCAGGGCTGGACGGAACCAGCGGAAGTGGCCTCTGCCTCGAAGCCTCTTTTAATTTATTTTAAATCTCTCAGGTTCTTTCGCAATGATTTTTTTTATGTGACACAATGCATTTACGTCACCCACAAAGCGAAAGGAGACACAAGCGCTGCGTCCGAAGTCGCATACTGCCAGGAGTCAGCAGTGTTTTTATTTGAGTGCGAGGGCAAATGTAAAGAGAACGTCGTGGCATGTGTTCATTTCAAGATAGAGCTGGCATACCACAACTAGGGCCCTATGATTCCGCGATGCAGAAAACGCGGATGGAATCGCGGAATCCAGTCATAAAAACGGAATTTACAGTTTAACGCGGATTGGCACGGAATTTGCCAAATTTGAATGAATTAATCAAAAATAGGTCATTGCACTTACATCAAATCACGATATGGACTTATATCTGTAAATATTAAGCCGGAACAGTCTATTAAAATATGAATCCTGCATGTTCTGCATGTCTCTGTTAATGAATGGAGCAGAAGAAGAAGTGAGCATGACGCTCCGGTGATTTCAGCGTCTCTCTAAATAAGTACGTGGACACATGAACAACATCTCCAGAACTGCTCTGACAGTCACTTCATGAGCATTTGACCGTTTGATTAGAGTAAAACTAGCGCCACATCAGATACACAGAACTGTAAAGGTAACCCAACCCGTCAAAATAAAAGTCCGGTTAAAAACTATTGTTCAGCACAATGTACATAGCCTACTACTAAAAAAAATAAAAAAAATCCAACATTATTTTTTTAAGGTTTAATAACACATTTCTTCCATGTTTTATTTTTAATAGTAAATCCCCTTTGTTTACCAAAAAGTTAAGTTTGCTTAATTTTTAATAATTAAAAGATAAATTAAATTAATGTTTTATGTTTAATGTTTAATGTGCATCTCAGAAACTGCTTTATTTAAAACCCCAACCGATTGGCACTTAAAAGCACTTAATTCATCTGTCAACTTTATTGTCATTGTTCACAGTACAAGTACAGACAGAGAAACAATGGATAATAATTAAATGTTTATTTTTGATGTATGCATTGCATTCTATGCATTTAAAAAATAGTTAGTTGTTAATTTTAAGAGACCCAGGAGTCTCGTTTTGTCCTGCATAATTAATATTGCACTTTAAGCAAAAACACATTTTATCAGATTACTCGATTAATCGATGGAATTCTGGGTAGAATACTCGATTACTAAAATATTCGATAGCTACAGCCCTACTGGGCGGAACCAGCGGAGACACAGAAGATTCAGAGCTGGGCGGAACCAGCGGAGACACAGAAGATTCAGGGCTGGGTGGAACCAGCGGAGACACAGAAAACTCAGGGCTGGGCGGAACCAGCGGAGAAACAGAAAACTCAGGGCTGGGCGGAACCAGCGGAGAAACAGAAAACTCAGGGCTGGGCGGAACCAGCGGAGAAACAGAAAACTCAGGGCTGGGCGGAACCAGCGGAGAAATAGAAAATTCATGGCTGGGCAGAACCAGTGGAAATGGAGCATAGGAACTGACTGGAGGAGGTAGGAGTGGGAGACTGAGAGGGTATACAGGGGGATCAGGGCTGGACAGAACCAGCGGAAAAACAGGAAAATTAGGGATTATAAGGTCCATAAGGTCCAGAACTTGTTCCATATGATTTTCAGAGACTGCATACAGCTCACCCTCAGTCGCAGGAGTGTGGGCAGGGCTTTCCTCCACGCCCTCGATCTCCACGAGGACTCCCACGATGCACGGTGTTGCCGGCTCACAAACCTGGCCAGTCGCGCTCTCGAGATCCTGCTTCCTGTCAGCGGATGGCTCGGGCTCTGCGGCTGCGGTGGGCTCTGGCTCCGTGCAGCGTGGTGGTGGCTGGCTGGTCTCTGGGTCGGGAGTGGGGCTGGAGATATCCTCTTCGACGGTGCTGACGGTCCATGAAGATCGATTTTTCTCCAGCACCCACTCCATAAAAGCGGCGAAATCCTCTCGGGGACCGTTCGCTGGTAGGCGAGCGGTCGGGGAAGTGGGTAAGGCACGCCAGATCTAAAAAGTCCCTGGTATGGTCCTCCAGCGAACGGTCCAGTTGCTCCAGGCATAGGAGACGGACTGCTGGGATGGCCATTCCGGAAGAGGGAAAAAATATATAAAAAATCCAAAAAGAAAGAAAAACGCCGCTAAAATAACTAAACTGTTTCGGTCCGTGATTCTGTTACAAACTAAGGTAGTGCTAAACGTAAAATAAGGTACAAGAGGAGGATCGGGAACAAATGAGGAGTTTTACTGGAAGACGAAGGAGATTACAGACAATACACAACACTATCACTTGTTAATACATTTACATTCAAACACATCAACATCTAAACCATCACGGACGACGGAGAACTCAACAGAATGGGTATTTAAATGTTACAATGCTCACAAACTGCAAATTTTATTTAGCCATTTAATTAAATTCTCAAAACTAGTTTTTATTACTATATTTTAATGTGTCTGTGTCAGACAACTGGAATCAATATTATAATGACTGAAACGCGGTCCATTAAGACTACATAACCAGCTCTCAAACATTACACTGCACTTATTAAATCAAATACACATACGATAAATTCAGTGGTTGTGCTGTGACTGATGTTGGCTATACTTGCTTGTAAAATAGAGTAAGAAGCAACAGAATATATTTTTTGCTGGTCCTGTCTGCGCTCGCTGAACACAACAGATGAGGCTCACGCTGGGAAAGAGAGAACTCGCGCTCGTGCGGCAGCACTAGAGAGTCTCAGAGACTAAATAATGATTGCCCAAAAAGTCACTAGATTTGTCGTTAGTTGCTTTCTTGGAAAAAAAAAAAAGTCGCTAAATCTAATCGCCAAGTTGGAAACTCCACTGCCCAGCGGACCAGCTTCAACCGTTATGCAAGTGTTGATAGGCTATTACTCATGAGGTGTAACCAATCAGATAGCACCGTGAACGGGACATTGAGCAAGTCTGCAGAGTGCTGAATACAGAGAGGCTGCGTGGCAGCTATATCAGAGCCAGCCAAAGTAGCGCGCCTTTAAAATAAAATTGACTTTAATCAAACCACGGATCCTAGATAAGTTTTGTGATCCGTCTCACCACAGATCAAAAGTTTGGACACACCTTCTTATTCAAAGAGTTTTCTTTATTTTCATGACTATGAAAATTGTAGAGTCACACTGAATATATGTCTATGCTCTATGTTTCAGGAGACACTGGAGACTGGCACTGGACACTAAATGGTTCCTGATGATTTTATATCTAACTCTTCACATTAATTCTTAAATCTTTTGCAGTTAACATTATGTCTTAACTTTGCAATTTCTGTATTGCATAAGTTTTGTTATTGTCATTGGATAATTTGTGACTTTTCAGTCTGAGTTAAACCTCTAATTTTGTGTATATATATATATATATATATATATATATATATATATATATATATATATATATTTATATATATATATATATATATATTTTATATATATATATATATATATATATATATATATATATATATATATATATATATATATATATGCATGTGTGTGTGTGTGTTAATACAGACAGACAGACAGACAGACAGACAGACAGACAGACAGACAGATAGATAGATAGATAGATAGATAGATAGATAGATAGATAGATAGATAGATAGATAGATATGTCTGCACTTGTAGATTTATCTGTATATCAATACTTCATCTGGTATAGTACTGTGAGATATATTTATAGTATTATGATAACTCTAAAATACAGTACCATGAAAAACCGTTTGTCTACAGCTGATTTTCTGTTTTTGTAATTACATCCCTGTTCCATAGTACTCTATAATTACATACAGATCACAACCAATGACCCCCCTAGAAGCTTAGGTCACAGTACCTTGAATCAGGTGGAGTCTGAACATCCACTGGTTGAGGCAGTTCTAGAGTGTAGTCCAGTGTGATCATGTGAGGCTTGCTATTGACCCACAGCACTGAGGTGGAGATGTCCTGTTTTAGGTCACTCTGAAAAACAAGCCCTGATTTTTTCAAATTTCATCTGAATTATTGGACTTTTACATAAGCACAAATCAAGTAAATTAAACAGCCTTTTAGTTAACAGCCTTAAAAACAAACACCTAGTGTTTTTTTGTTTGTTTGTTTGTTTTTTTTTCAACATTGTTTCTCAGAAACCATATTTGACTGCACCTTTAATTACTTTTAGGTAGGTAATGCTGAAAAGTTACCGTTTTTTCCGAACTATAAGTCACACTTTTTACATAGTTTGGCTGGTCCTGCGACTTATATTCAGGTTATTATCACTTATTTATAAAAATTAATTAGACATGAACCCAGAGAAATGAACCAAGATAAAACATTACCGTCCACAGTTGCGAGAGGGCGCTCCATGCTGCTCAGTGCTCCTGTAGCCTACACTGAAAACATAGAGCGTCATCTTGCGGCTGTAGACGGTAATGTTTTCTCTTGGTTCTTGGTTCTAAATAAATGCGACTTACAGTACAGTCCAGTGCGACTTTTCTTAAAATACTATAGAGTTAATTGTGGTCCTTAGTACACAGTTGGATTCAAGACAAAACAAAACTGAAGTGATTTTAGAATGAGCTAGTGTGCTCCAAAACATTAACAAAATAAAGTGTGATGAAGGCACAATCAAACATTGCAAATGCTCAGACGTTCTCTGCATTATAAACAGCAATGATAAAAAGTTAATAAAGTTAAAAGTACATAAAAGTAATTAGTATTACTTAAAAGTATAACTTTTATAGATATATTTTTCCCCTAGTAAAAATAGTTCTAAGGCCCTGTTTGTTTACACCTTGTATCAAGATTCATTTTGGCCAATTGGATCACAAGTAGACAAGGGAGAATGTTCACACCTGGGGCCCGTTTCACAAAGGAGGTTAAGAGAAAACTTGGAGTATATTAACCCTGAAATGAGGGCAACTGTTGGTTTTCTGTTTCAGAATGGGAGGTTTATCAAACCCAAGAAAGCGGGGTAAGTCAAGCCCGTTTCTGAAAGAGAGCTAACTTATACTCGGAGTCAGTTACCATGGTAACTTACTCTATGAACCTAACCTGGTCAGGAGCAGGTTTTCTTCGATAAACCCAGAGTTTCTTTCGGTCTTCTCCCCCTTTTTAAACACTTCATTAATGCACGCTGGAAAAATGCTCTTCTTACTAAGTGTTTTTTTTTTTTTATTATTATTTTTATTCTTCAAGTACAAAATATAAAAAAATTATAAAATAAAGATTGCTTTGGGGGGATCTAAATTATGTGCATTTTACTTAAGTAAAATTATATGCCAGCGTGGTAATACAAATAATCTTAATGCAAATGGAAAACAAGATTATTCTGAGTGTCCATTACTAAGTGCAATTCTACTGTAGCTCCGCCCTCCCTCGACACATAAGGTTAAATACGACACATGTGAATAACGGCTTCAGTGGTGTAGACAGTAATGTTTTGGGCACGGAAAACTAGCTTGTAACGCGATTGACTGGGTTAGAGTCCGGCTTTTGCCAACCTCGTTCTTTTCACTTTTCCTGTCACATTAGAATTTATTTTCAATAAAAATGAACATAATGTTAAAACAATGGAGGTAAAGTGCCTAACAAGTTTTTAATAATGATACAACTATTTATAATTGTAATAAATATAATCATGTACAATCTGTTATTATTGCATCCTGTTAATGTATAACAATAATGAGGTGCTAATGTATCTGCCAGTATAAATTATAACTAGCATCTAATTATTATTTACACTTATCCTGTTGCAAAGAACTGCTACTTTACATGGTAAATAGAATAGATCACAATTTTCACTGTAATTGTTTTTTGTAAATAGCATCTAGAGCTACTTGCACTAAGCCTACTGTAAATAGGATCTATCGGTATGTTAATTCCACTAATTGCCATATTTTCTTACTCTATTGGCAGATCATTTGCAAAATAAGAAAAATGCACTTAAAATAGTATTATTAATATATAATAATACTATAATATTATATATATATATATTGCCCATAGTTCATGGTGAATTGTAATATCGGCACTCCATTGATAATGGCTTTTTATAGTTGTGGTGCACACGCTTAACTCAGAGTCAATCAATTTAGAGTTGATTAAACCAACTCATTTCAGCTGTTCTGTAACCAAAAACTCAGAGTTTCCCAACTCAGGGTTAGTCAACTCAGAGTTCAAGTTTGAACCTTGGTTGAACCTTCATGTGTAAACCTTGGTTGAACCTCCTTAGTGAAACAGGCCCCTGTTGTTTTAATCTCCTGTCTCTTTTACCCATTTCCAACAACTTTCCTGATTTAATTGAAGGGAGGGTCTATGGGCGGGTGTATGTATTAGCTTTTTCTGATCGTTCAATCTACTGTTACAAAATACGATTTTATTTGATTTACGTAATATATTTACATTTGAACATGAAAAGAGCCAGCAGAATACATTTCTGCTCTGACAGCTGCAAAACTACACCAAACGCTGTGGTTTTTTGTTAGAATGGGGGCTGGTAAGAAAACATGGTGCTTTCTATTTTCTATTTCTATTTTTTTTTTTTCATTTTTCACCTACAAACCAAATTTTACGCTTTCAATAGGCAAAGTTTAAATCCCATTGGCCCGGCATGCTTCCCATAATTTTTAAGAATTAGGTAAGTAGCTGTTGTAATTATTTCGACCACATGAGTCTAGACAACTAAAGCAATCACGTCTAATGAGTTTTCGACATATTTCTGGAAATGATCGATAGAAAACATTTCAGACTCCCTTTACACTTGTCTATAGCATTGTCCACTTGTGATGAGATAAACAAAAATGCTGTAAGATTTAGACAGGGCGTAAAGGGGTAATCTATTACATTTTTGGTCTAATGCTATCAAGATCAAGAGCATGCCCATCACTCCACAAGTCTTGCTCGATAAGAATGTTCCAAAAGAAGTGTGGTTTTGGTTGTGAGGGAATTGAACATTGTTCAGCTTCCCAAAGAACCCATTGTTACATGAAAGAGTATAGTTTGATGTTGTTTATTCTTCCAGGGGCAGCAACAGAGTTCTGCAAGTGTGTTTGTTTGTTCCCATAATTTCGGGTGATAATTATTTTTATAAATAAGCCCCATTTTGATGCTGGATTTGAACATATTTTGATATCGAAAGATGGAGTGGTCCCACGGGACACCTCCAGGAGTTGAACTGTTTTCGGGGAGAAACGTAAAGCTGTATCTTTCTTTTATACATATAATAAAACTAAACACTCTTTTGAGATAGGAAGGATTCAATACTACTCTATAGGCAGAGGTGTAGTGGTAAAAAAAGAGGTGGGTAAACTATAAATTCTGGGTGACTCACGGTAAGGTGGGCCACTGCCTACCGGTGTATGTGTATCCTGATGACATCGCTATAGGCTATCATTTGATATTACTACCAAGGGTATCACTGGTTATTCCCTCTTATAGGTCACACAATCACTATTCAATTCATACATTAATCTAAGCTCTTGTTAAAGAGACTCAAGAAAAGAATAATAAGGTTGAAATCTATAAAGTTTACTAAATGACAAAACAGAGAGAATTTTTTTTTTTAAAGAGGAATAGAGAGGGAGGCTTATATCCAGGGGTTCCAATGCACTTGTACGTAATGATTAGGGATTTGAGATTATTTTCATAGTCAATTAATCTGTTGAATATTTTCTCAATTAATCAGTTAGTTGTTTGGTCTATAATATGTCAGAAAAATGTGGATCAGTGTTTCCCCAAAAGCCCAGGAATGGTCCTCAAATGTCTCATTTTGTCCACAACTCAACGATATTCAGTTGACTGTCACAGAGGAGAGAAGACACTAGAACATATTCACATTTAACAAGCTGGAATCAAATATTTTTTTTACTTTTGTCTTTCCTATATTTTATCAATGACACAGACTGCAATGACACAGACAGCTTCATTGCAAAATGACATCCTTTTGGTCACGTGGTTCACGTGAGATGATTGACAGCTTTACAAACTAATGATATTGCACTGATGTCATAGCTGACACGAATCAATAAGAGGAGAGTAATCGCTAGCTCTGTTAGCTGTTTTAGCTCTTTAGATTGCATTAATCAGTGTAGAATAAATAGAAATGTTATTCTGCATGACGAAATATTTTACAAACATGTTGTGGATATTGCATGTATACGAACACAAATAAACCGAAGATGAGATGAATGGCTGCTGTATGAGTGATGATTTCTATTCAAGATTACGAACGTTATTATTATTATTTCTATTATTATTATTAATTGCCGGATATCCATTTTTGAATTTTTATGCAGTCTGTTGCGTGTCGTTCATTTTAAACGAATCTTTAATATGACTCAGGACTACCGAGTTGTCTCAGAGAGTGATTCGTTCATTTTGTGTTGACTGCACATGCGCATTACACAACATATGGGTTCTGAATCGACAGGTGAGGTCCGAGTCTTTTATTCTTCATGTCAGTCCCATAGAGACGGGAGGAGAAAAGATTAGTTCATTTTGCTGAACGAGACTCAAAGATCCGAGTCAGTAAAATGATTAGAACTCCCCACTACTGGCAATACCGCAAGCAATTGGTCAACACTGACAAGATGCAGCGCAATATGAAAGACTTCATCTTTAACAATAAACAACCTATGAACTAATAATGAACAATATTAATCTAAAACGACATAAGCTTAATTTAAAATGTCATTGGAACTGTATGCTATTTTGAGGTGGATTAACACACTTTGGAGGTGGGTAAACGCTATTTCCGAATTTTGGGAGGTGTATAAACGGCGTTTACATGCGTTTAGCCTCCACTACATCCCTGTCTATAGGTACTAAGATTAACATGAGATTGGGTAAAACTGTTTGTATCATTTCCCCGTGGGACTGAGACATAAAACACTATTGGTATTGGGGTTTTTTTAAAGGGAGGACCCTCACCATATGTCTTGCCATAACGTCCGGTTTTATTGAAAACCAGGTCAGCACACCACAGTTAGTCTTTAACTACCTTATAGTAAATATTCTTTCCTTGGGGTGCTTGGCCAGTCTCAAGGATGTAATCATAGTTACGGTGGTCAATGATTAGGATCCCTCCAGGTTTCACCATGCTGGCTATGTTTTGTAAGGCAAGCTTCTGATCACTCTGGTCCCCTGTGAGATACAAGAAAGTGGTTAAATAGACAAATCTGTTAAAAAAAAAAATATTACAACTTTTTTGCTTTGGTATTTTTACCTTTGAAGTCTGGTAAATGAGCAAATGAATTGCCTAGACAGATTACTGCATCAAACCCATCTCCAGGTTTTTTAACATCTTCTGGTAACGTTAGCCAGTTGGCCTCCTCAATTACTGAAATAAAAAGTCCAGGCCATGAAGAAACATTTAACTGATTCTCGCATGACAGTAAAGTCACCCACTGAAACAGGGATCTCCACTTACCCCAGTTATCAAAGGCAGGCTCTTTTCTCCTCTCCCATCTCTCTTTAAGAGCATATTTAAGCATTTTGTCACTGGCATCCACACTAACCACCTTAAATCCCTCTTCTACCAACATGATGGAATCGACCCTTAAAAAACAAACAAACAAACAAACAAAACAACAACAACAACAAAAAACAATAAAAATATTAGAGTTAGGTTACTCAAACTCATACTCGAGTCCATTCTCAAGTAATATTTTTAAAGGGCTCTGACTTGTAAAAGTTTATTTATTAAAAGTTATTTGCATGTTTTTAAGTCTTGTCCAGTATTTGAAAGCCGACAAGTTTCTGTGCTCACACACCAAATGTGTGGCCACAGAACGTGCCTATAAGTCAATGTATGAATGAGAGTTCTCTTTCGCTTAAGCTATCTTAAGTTCTGTTATTGCTACACGCTTACATGAAAAGTTAAGTCAAAATGCCTTTCTTGGAGACTATTCATGTAAATGCAGTCGGTTTTGTTTTAAGTGAACTTGAACAGTTGAGAGAAATATGAATGTGTTAAAATATTTGATCTATGCACCAGATCTTAAAGCAACAGTGTCTCACACTGGATGTGCAAGCAGTGGAATGGCAGCACAGAAGACGTGCGTATCCAGAGCAGGAGCAGTGCGCCCATTATGCCAAATAAGTTACTGTATACTGAAAAAGTGTAACAAATAGAACATTCCATTGCAACAGCAGCACTCAGCAGCACCCTTACGCTTCTGCAAATGTGGAGTGAATAAATATCAGTTGCTTAATTTAAAAACCCATACATTAAAGCTGAAATACAACCTGAATAATGACAACAATAATGTCAAGTCAAGTCAAGTCACCTTTATTTATATAGCACTTTATTCAAAATACATTGCGTCAAAGCAACTGAACAACATTCATTAGGAAAACAGTGTGTCAAAAATGCAAAATGACAGTTCATCATTTAATTGAGTGATGTCATCTCTGTTCATTTTAAATAGTGTCTGTGCATTTTTTTGCAATCAAGTCAACGATATCACTGTAGATGAAGTGACCCCAACTAAGCAAGCCAGAGGCGACAGTGGCAATTTAATTTTTAGTGATCATCGAATTTAACAAATTATTTTATGGACAATGTGTTTAAATCTTCCCTCAAAACCTCTGCTCTCTAGAAACTAGTAGTGGGCATAGATAATTTTTTTAAATCTAGATTAATCTCACTGTGAGATTTTACATAAACCAAATAATTAAATGTTAAATAGCTCTGGATAGTCTTCAATGTAAAAATAAAATATACAATCAAACCTAGATTTATTCAGACACCTTCAACATTTCTCACATTATTACAGTTTTGCTATATATGTATATATCAAAAATTCTCTGGTGTCTAAATAAATTTTGGTTTGCCTGTTAAAATTACAAAGTAATTCAGTCAAGAGCAGTGAGTGATTTTCATTTTCATTTTCTTGGATTAACATTACAGTAGCCAGTAGCTAAATTAGGCGCGGTCACTTTAAGAGATGATGAACGCATCCAATATAATACACATCCCATTTCTTTCCTCAACTGTTTGCTTTCACTTAAGAAATAACTGACAGCTTTTTGGAGCATAATTTCCAAGGTGGATATTTTGACATATTTTGTATGTATTTGTCGGCACAAGAGCAAAAATAAGCAAATTCGATATGTTTTGAGACGCATTTCTCTTTGTGAGCCCTGAACACAAGAACACCGCGAGTACTGAATTGGGCTCTTGCACATCTTTTTGTTTGTTCAAAATGCGATTTGTATTGGTTCGTTTAGGTGCAGGAGGGCCTTCGAGGTGAACTTCGCAGAAGAAGTTCGGTTCAGTTTCGCTGTCCGTGATATGTGGCTCTCTCTCTCATGCGAAACGAACACAGCGCTCGAGTAACCAGCTAATCAGTTCATCTTTTCCGCATCTTGTTTTTGGATGCTTTAATGTTTAAATCGATAAGCGGGATGGCTTAAAAACACTTGAAAAAGATAAGCTTTCGTGAGGATGCACAGCAGTGGCCCGTCAACTGTCCTGAGCATCCAATTTTGAGAATAGATTAACGGCGATATTTTTTTTATCGCCCGATAAGTCTCACGTTAACACAGCACGTTAACGCCGATAACAGCCCACCACTACTAGAAACCTTGTCAGTTTCTGTTGAAATGAAAAAAAAAATATTTCAAGAGTCTTGCGTGCACACTTACCACTTACGTGGATTTCAGACAGTGCGCAGAGTGTTCACGTGCACATTGACCACCATGTGGTTTTGAGAAAGTACACAGGCTTAGCGTGTGCAAGGACCTTGCTCCATGGGTAAGAAGCGTGAGCAACCATATATGGTGGAGCTGCAGCTCCTCTAAAGGAGATGAAAAGGTACAAGCTTATTGAATAGATGTAAAATGCACAGTACAACTGCTATTATCACAGACAGTTGACACAAACAACATTATAGCATGCATTTTTTCAGATTCATTTTGAAAGGAATGTAATGGAATGTCTAAAAAAAATCTGTTTGTGCTCTAATGTAATTATCAGGAGTTGCTTAGACGATGGACGTCCATCCTCCATGACATATGTGGTGTCCATCGATGGGAGGAAAACGGAATTGAATACAAGTGCTTCCACGCTGACCTCTCATCAGATGAACAACGGAAGAAGAAATGGTTGCCTCAGGACTCACCTGCCTACAAAGCTCTCTATGAAGTTGTGTTGAACACGCGTCTACTGAAAGATCTGGAGCAAATGGCGCTGTTCAAGCACACAGGTATGTCTAAACAAGTGAGGGGCCATGCCCTGAAATTTTACCAGTGCCTACATTTTACACTAGTCAAAACTTGACTATTTCCACTATTGTACAGATCAAGCACACAAGTTTCAGTAACTTGTATACATTTTCTAATCTCTACTGTCAATTTTGATTTATGTTTTAACAGGACAACTCAAGGTTTTCCACAACGCCCTGTTGAAGTACTGCCCAAAGCGCCTGCATTTTGAGTACCAATCCATGCAGGCACGCACAATGTTGGCCATTATGGACCACAATGAAAATCATGACTCACCCCGTAAACCGGAAGAAACAAGTGGTAAGTACCAAAAATATACCAATTATAAATTCTCCTATGACCAATTGAAGATTGTTATTTTTCATATCTAAAATGGAGAAGGTAAATTATGTTCACACTCTGATAAACTAGAACCTGAACCACGTTTTACATTTCAGCAATAGAAATGTCTATTGATTTTTAAAATAGCCTAATATCTGGCCTTGACTTATATCTGACCAAATTAATGTTTTAGAATGTAACAATACTTGTTCTGGTAATGGATATCCGACTTACCAAATTATTATAACTCATCCCTGACCGCTTTAATTTTAGGCCTCCCAAGACACAACATTGTGTACCAAAAACAGTCAAAACAGTGGATTGCAAGACCTATTTACACAAAGACAACCCAAAATTTCAGAGATGACCTTATGGAGGATGTTGTTAAAAGAAGACTAGACCCATCCATCAAATATAAAGACTCATCATCTCGCATTCAAGTCCCGTGCCTGGCAACAAATTTTGGCCTCCATCCAAAACCCAGCAAGGAGGATTGTAATCGAAGGCCACACATCAAGATTCAAAACTTAGTTTTATACCTTCAGTGCCTTCTCCAAATCATATTTGTGTAATTTTTTTGTCATACATTTATTCATAATAATAAATAACAGTATTTCTCAGTTTTCTCTCTGTTTTCTCTTGTTATGGCGAATCAGCATGCACATTGACTTGGATGTAATACTTCTATAGTAAAAGCTTTTTTATCACATGTTGGTAATACATTACCAGAGTTTATTAAATCAAGTAAACAGAGATGACAGGATTTGCAAAGACTTTATTATTTATGAAATCAGTTACAGCATATTTATTGCCTCCTGTGCGTCTTGAAAGCCAATATATATACCAGACTCTTATGGATATTTTTTACGAATAGCAACGACCACACATGATGGCAATGGTGTTCGATTTCCTCTGCCCAATGTCTCTCCCTTCAAGGCGCACTCCAGCACAACACGATAAGCCACCAACCTAAATTGCCTGTGAAAACATCAACTCTATGTGAATACAGGTATAATATGGGTCGATCTATACATGCGTCATGATTAAAATAATCACTTACTCTGTGGACAGCTGTCCATTTGGTCCATTCGGCGTGGGGCGTTTTTTCCAGTTCCCTTTGTCACACCGAAAAAAAAAATCGAGTACTGCAGAATGGATCAGCGCCGTGAAATCCTCTGTAGATGTGACACAACTTCGGGCACGCTCATCTTGATCTGACGTGTTGAGCCTGGTCATCAATGGCAAAAACATGTCCCACTCTCTACAGCACAGACACTCTATTTCCGTCGGCATAGATTGGCATATTCCCCCACATTCACACCACCAGTTCATGTTGGCTCTCATCCTCACGTCCTCAGGCTGTTGAGCGATCGCAACCTCCTCCTCCTGTCATTCTATTTCCAAAGCACGCAGCTCGTCTTCTGTAAACTCTGGTTCAAATAGGTATGGTTCTGGTTCTTGACTGTCTGAGAAGTCACCCTCTTCGCCTCTCTCAAAATCAGCCATGTTCATCGCCATTCGTGTACTGTAAGGAAAATAGCCAGGCAGCTACTATTCACGCCGGTATGTTGACGGAAGTCGTGGGATTTCATGTGTTGCGTGATATCTCTGCGCCGAAGTAGCAGTGCTTCGCCTAAGCAGCAGTGCTTCGCCTGTGCTTCCCCAGAATATAGTCCCAAGTCAATATCTGCCTAGGAAATCGCCTAGTGTTAATCTGGATTGCTTTTTGTACTCGTTGTGAATATGCAGGCCACAAGAAGTAATTAGGTGGGTTTTTTACAATTTTTTGATCACTTTTACTCAGGCCATGCTAGCTGGCAACAAAGGATTCCATTCATTGTGCTAAGCTAAGCTAACGCCGACCCAGTCAAACTAAAACAATGCATGCACTGACACAAAAATGCATTTGCCCACCTATCTAAATCTAGGAAATAATGTGAATAAGCCCGATTTCAAAAAACGGTGGAGTCTTCCTTTAAGGTTAACAATTTAATTGAGGTTCAACAAGTAAAAAACAAATGCAATATGGATAAACAAATGATAAAGCTTGGCTTATTGAATATCAGATCCATTTCTACGAAAACACTTTTTGTAAATAATATGACAACTGATCATAATATAGATGTGCTCTGTTTGACAGAAACTTGGCTAAAACCTGATGATTACATTATTTTAAGGGGGGGGGGGGGGGTAAATGCTATTCATGCATACTGAGTTTTTTACACTGTTAAAGAGTTGGATTCCCATGCAAAACATGGACAAAGTTTCAAAAATTAAGTTGTACGTTTGAAGGAGTATTTCTGTTCCAAAAATACTCCTTCTGGTTTGTCGCAAGTTGCGGAAAGTTTTTTTTCGAGTATGGCTCTGTGTGACGTTAGATGGAGCGGAATTTCCTTATATGGGTCCTAAGGGCACTTCTGCCGGAAGAGCAGGGCAAGACAACCCTGCACAGATTACCAAAAAAAAAAACAGCATTAAGGGACCAGTGGATGGAGTTTATTTTTACAGAGCATCAGCGGAGTTGTGCAAGTGTTTGTGTTTGTTCCCTGCATTTCGAAGATGCTTGTTTTACAAACAAGGCCCAGTTTGACGCCGGATTTGCACATCGTTTATTTCTTAAGGATAATGCAGTCCCAACGAAAAAGGGTCACGATCGTGTGTTGGAACCACAAGCGGTGAATAAAACTGCTTCAAATATCTCTGTGTTGTTAACTTAGCTATAGGCGTGTAAGCAGATCAAGTAAACAACATGCGATTTTGTCATCAAACTGCACGAGTAAAACTGCTTCAAATATCTCTGTGTTGTTTACTTAGCTATCGGCGCATAAGCACATCAAGTAAACAACATACGATGTTGTCATCAAATTGCACTTTCCACATGTGCAGTTTAAAAAAAAAAAAAAAAAAAAAAAAAAGACGACAAAGTGAAACTTAGCCAATTTCCAAAACCGCTAAGCAAATATATACAGTTTCAGTACATACCACATAGAGACGTCATTGCTGATGCTGCTCTTGTTAAATTTCAGCCTCTGGATCTGATTCTGGATCATAAATATATGCTGAATCGGACTGTTAGCCATGGTTTGTTTTGGATGTGTTTTTCCTCACGGTAATGTCACAGCTTCCAAACGCTCTCAACGCAAAAGCCTACTGGCGCTCGTGATTCTTTAGCTCCGCCCACACGTCACGCCTCCAGCCGGTCGTATTTTTCCGGGAAAAATCGGTACAGACTACCTTTCTCTTATGAATATAATAAAACTAAAGACTTTTTGGAGTTATGAAAGATGCAGTACTACTCTACAGGTACTCAAGATTAACAGGATATTGAGTGAAAACGAGCATTTCACCCCCCCTTTAAATGAATCCACCCCCCAAGATTACTGTTATAAGCACGAGCCACGTCTAAAAGGCAAAGGGGGAGGAGTTGCTTCAATTTATAACAACGTTTTCAGGACTTCTCAGAGGGCAGGCTTCAAGTATAACTCGTTTGAAGTAATGGTGCTACATTTAACATTATCCAGAGAAAAAAAATGTGTTAATGATAAATCCCCTGTTATGTTTGTACTGGCTACTGTATACAGGCCACCAGGGCACCAAACAGACTTTATTAAAGAGTTTGGTGATTTTACATCCGAGTTAGTTCTGGCTGCAGATAAAGTTTTAATAGTTGGTGATTTTAATATCCATGTCGATAATGAAAAAGATGCATTGGGATCAGCATTTATAGACATTCTGAACTCTATTGGGGTTAGACAACACGTTTCAGGACCTACTCATTGTCGAAATCATACTCTAGATTTAATACTGTCACATGGAATTGATGTTGATAGTGTTGAAATTATTCAGCCAAGTGATGATATCTCAGATCATTATTTAGTTCTGTGCAAACTTCATATAGCCAAAATTGTAAATTCTACTTCTTGTTACAAGTATGGAAGAACCATCACTTCTACCACAAAAGACTGCTTTTTAAGTTATCTTCCTGATGTATCCAAATTCATTAGCATATCCAAAACCTCAGAACAACTTGATGATGTAACAGAAACTATGGACTCTCTCTTTTCTAGCACTTTAAATACAGTTGCTCTTTTACGCTTAAGGAAGGTTAAGGAAAACAGTTTGACACCATGGTATAATGAGCATACTCGCACCCTAAAGAGAGCAGCTCGAAAAATGGAGCGCAGCTGGAGGAAAACAAAACTAGAGGTATTTTGTATTGCTTGGCGGGAAAGTAACATATCCTACAGAAAAGCATTAAAAACTGCTAGATCTGATTACTTTTCTTCTCTTTTAGAAGAAAACAAACGTAACCCCAGGTATTTATTCAATACAGTGGCTAAATTAACGAAAAATAAAGCCTCAACAAGTGTTGACATTTCCCAACACCACAGCAGTAATGACTTTATGAACTACTTTACTTCTAAAATCGATACTATTAGAGATAAAATTGCAACCATTCAGCTGTCAGCTACAGTATCACATCAGACAGTGCACTATAGACCCCCTGAGGAACAGTTCCACTCATTCTCTACTATAGGAGAGGAAGAATTGTATAAACTTGTTAAATCATCTAAACCAACAACATGTATGTTAGACCCTATACCATTCCTCATTTTCATTAGGATATGTCCCCAAAACCTTCAAACTGGCTGTTATTAAACCTCTCATAAAAAAAACACAACTTGACCCCAAAGAACTAGTTAATTATAGACCAATTTCGAATCTCCCTTTTCTGTCCATGATACTAAAAAAGGTGGTATCCTCACAATTATATTCCTTATTAGAGAAAAATGGTATATGTGAGGATTTCCAGTCAGGATTTAGACCGTATCATAGTACTGAGACTGCTCTCCTTAGAGTTACAAATGATCTGCTCTTATCATCTGATCGTGGGTGTATCTCTCTATTCGTTTTATTGGGTCTTAGTGCTGCGTTTGACACAATTGATTACAGCATTCTTTTGCATAGACTTGAACACTTTGTTGGCATCAGTGGAAGTGCATTAGCATGGTTTAAATCGTACTTATATGACCGCCATCAGTTCGTAGCAGTGAATGAAGATGTATCATATCAATCACAAGTGCAGTATGGGGTACCTCAAGGCTCAGTACTAGGGCCGCTACTCTTCACGCTTTATATGTTACCCTTGGGAGATATCATCAGGAAACATGGTGTTAGCTTTCACTGTTATGCTGATGATACTCAGCTCTATATTTTCTTTGCGGCCCGGTGAAACACATCAATTTGAAAAACTAATGGAATGCATAGTCGATATAAAAAATTGGATGACGAGTAATTTCTTACTGCTAAATTCAGAAAAAAACAGAGGTGTTAATTATAGGACCTAAAAACTCTGCTTGTAATAACCTAGAACACTGTCTAAGACTTGATGCTTGCTCTGTCAATTCTTCGTCATCAGTTAGGAAGCTAGGTGTGCTATTTGATCGCAATCTTTCCTTAGAAAGCCACGTTTCTAGCATTTGTAAAACTGCATTTTTCCATCTCAAATATATATCTAAATTATGGCCTATACTCTCAATGTCAAATGCAGAAATGTTAATCCATGCATTTATGACTTCAAGGTTAGATTATTGTAATGCTTTATTGGGTGGTTGTTCAGCACACTTAGTAAACAAACTACAGCTAGTCCAAAATGCAGCAGCAAGAGTTCTTACTAGAACCAGGAAGTATGACCATATTAGCCCGGTCCTGTCAACACTGCACTGGCTCCCTGTCAAACATCGTATAGATTTTAAAATATTGCTTATTGTTTATAAAGCCCTGAATGGTTTAGCACCTCAGTATTTAAATGAGCTCCTTTTACATTATAATCCTCTACGTCCGCTACGTTCTCAAAACTCAGGCAATTTGATAATACCTCGAATATCAAAATCAACTGCGGGCGGCAGATCCTTTTCCTATTTTGCGACTAAACTCTGGAATAACCTACCTAACATTGTTCGGGAGGCAGACACACTCTTGAAGTTTAAATCTAGATTAAAGACCCATCTCTTTAACCTGGCATTCACATAAAATGCTAATATGCTTTTAATATCCAAATCCGTTAAAGGATTTTTAGGCTGCATTAATTAGGTAAACCGGAACCAGAAACAGTTCACATACACCCTATGTACTTGCTACATCATTAGAAGAATGGCATCTATGCTAATATTTGTCTGTTTCTCTCTTGTTCCGAGGTCACCGTGGCCACCAGATCCAGTCTGTATCCAGATCAGAGGGTCACTGCAGTCACCCGGATCCAGTACGTATCCAGACATGATGGTGGATCAGCACCTAGAAAGGACCTCTACTGCCCTGAAAGACAGCGGAGACCAGGACAACTAGATCCCCAGATACAGATCCCCTGTAAAGACCTTGTCTCAGAGGACCACCAGGACAAGACCACAGGAAAAAGATGATTCTTCTGCACAATCTGACTTTGCTGCAGCCTGAAATTGAACTACTGGTTTCGTCTGGTCAGAGGAGAACTGGCCCCCCAACTGAGCATGGTTTCTCCCAAGGTTTTTTTCTCCATTCTGTCACCGATGGAGTTTCGGTTCCTTGCCGCTGTCGCCTATGGCTTGCTTAGTTGGGGTCACATCATCTAATGCGATACTATTGACTTGATTGCAAATAAATGCACAGACACTATTTAAACTGAACAGAGATGACACCACTGAATTCAATGATGAACTGCCTTTAACTGTCATTTTGCGTTATTGAGACACTGTTTCCCAAATGAATGTTGTTCAGTGCTTTGACGCAATGTATTTTGTTTAAAGCGCTATATAAATAAAGGTGATTGATTGATTGAATAATGCTCTGCTTCACTGCATTAATAGCATGTTTAAACACTGAGCTAAGTGTTGCTAGCATGTTTTAGCATGCTTGCATAATTTTGCCTGCCCATTTAACATTTGTTGATGCTTTTTATTATTTTCCAAGGAGTCCATAACAGTGTTAAACATGCCACTTCCTGTTGCCAGCAGGTGTCGCTATGACTATAATAAAATACGGGCATGTTGATGTGTTCTGGACAGGACTCTTGTTAAACGTGAAGTCTGGGGCAGATTGCACACTGTATGCCAGAATTACAATAACCTCCTGTTTCACTGCATTAATAGGATGCTTTAGCACTGAGCTAAGTGTTGCTAGCATGTTTTAGTATGTTTCTAGCATGTTGCCATGTTAAAGGGATAGTTCACCCAAAAATCATAATTATGTTATTAATAACTCACCCTCATGTTGTTCCAAACCAGTAAGACCCTCATTTATCTTCGAACACAGTTTAAGATATTTTAGATTTAGTCCGAGAGCTCTCAGTCCCTCCATTGAATCTGTGTGTAAGGTATATTGTCCATGTCCAGAAAGGTAAGAAAAACATCATCAAAGTAGTCCATGTGACATGAGGGTCAGTTAGAATATTTTGAAGCATCGAAAATAGATTTTGGTCCAGAAATAGCAAAAACTATGACTTTATTCAGCATTGTCTTCTCTTCAGTGTCTGTTGTGAGAGAGTTCAAAATAAAGCAGTTTGTCATATCTGGTTCGAGAACGAATCATTCGATGTAACCAGATCTTTTTGAACCAGTTCACCAAATCCACAAATGACTTAAGCTGTTAACTTTTTTAATGTGGTTGACACTCCCTCTGAGTTAAAACAAACCAATATCCCGGAGTAATTCATTTACTCAAACAGTACACTGACTGAACAGCTGTGAAGAGAGGACTGGAGATGAACGGCGAGCCAAGCCAGATAATGACTCGTTCACGAGTCAAGAACTGTTTCTGTCAGACGTGTCCGATTCGAGAACCGAGGAGCTGATGATACTGCACATGTGTGATTCAGCGTGAAGCAGTCCGACACACAGAGCGTCTGAACCAAACTGATTCTTTTGGTGATTGATTCTGAACTGATTCTGTGCTAATGTTATGAATCCAGGTAAACCGAAGGCTTGAATCAAGGGCAATCATCGCCAATGATGCCATTACGTTGAGTGCAAAAGAACTGGTGAATCCGTTTTCTTCAACCAATTTATTGAATCGAACTGTCCGAAAGAACTACTGGTGATACGAAAACCGATGAAACCGGTTCTTGACTCGTGAACGAGTCATTATCTGGCTCGGCTCGGTGTTCATCTCTCTCTTCACATCAGTTTAGTGAGTGTACTGTTTGAGTACATGAATTACTCCGAGATATTGATATGTTTTAACCTGTTAGCCAGCACCCCCCATTATGTGACTCACAGATGAAAATGCTCTAACTAACTTATAATTGTAACAGTTTCCTATGAAAAATTCTTCATAAAAAATGAGACTCCTGCTAATATTTTTCTGAGACTATGTCTACACCCCCCAAATATAAGAAAATATATTTCTCAATAGTATTGAAGGCTTCTACAAACTATTTAATCAGTAAACATACCACTGCAGTTTTTTTCAATTATAAAACACTAGACAGAAACATTGACATCATATAAGTGATTTATTTTATCACTAGAAAAATACAATAAGAATAATTTGAGTAAGAAAAATAAGAATAATCAGAAAAATAAAAAGATATCTAACTTTGTTTGCCAATTACAGAAAATCCTGAGATTGTTAGAAATGCAGTATTTACAATGAATTACGATGCAAATAAGTGCTGAAGTGCTGATGGCCACTTATACAGATGGTAATAACACAAATGTGCCATAAAGTAAATAATCCACTCTCTCTATTCACATAGACGTGTTCAATTTGATAGCCGTGATCATACAGTAATTTTGGGCTGATTTGCACTCAAACAGATGGTAATCACGCAGATACATTCACATTCAACATAAAATACACTCTCACATATATAAAAACTGTCGAAAAATAAAAGAAACAAAGGAAAAGGCAATCGCTCTAAGTTCCGCCTCCATCAGCTGACAGGGGCGTCAGAGCGTGTCACGAGGGAGTGTCAAATTCAAGTATACTATCTTTCGCCTATCTTTCATTCATTCTATTTTCCGGTGGATCGCCACCATTCTGTTGTGAAACATTGTTTTTACTACCAAGATGCAGTTTCCGACCGTGAGTTATTCCATAACGGACACAAACAGTTCTGTCGCTGAAGAATTGAAATGTAAACAAAGCAAGGATGATCCATATTACAATGTTATTGCTTCGTTGGACTAAACATGCTTCATGAGATGTCGTTCAGTGGACCCTTACCTTTCTAACTAAACCGGGATTTACAGCTGTGGATGTGTTTATGACTCGTTATTATGACGGATCTGCTATGTACAGCATT
The DNA here is from genome assembly GCF_023724105.1 of Carassius gibelio. Taxonomy (NCBI): domain Eukaryota; kingdom Metazoa; phylum Chordata; class Actinopteri; order Cypriniformes; family Cyprinidae; genus Carassius; species Carassius gibelio. The sequence continues at coordinate 2,082,510 of NC_068412.1, read as the reverse complement.
TCTAATGTTCATGTACTGCTTACACAAATGTAGCAAATACAGTCTTTATAAGCTTCCATTGAAAAACAGCGATCTGTCGTCGATGCTTGAGGCTTAGATCTTTATAAATATCTTAAACTGTGTTCTGAGACTTCCGGTATGGCGGCGAGCTGAGTGAACGCACGTTAACCTGCTCTCCTACCCTGTTGGCTAATTCCTTCATAAATATTGGACTTGAACGAGTACAATACCTCTATTTCGATAGATAAGCTTAGGGGGATGCCGTTGTCACAGAAGAAAGTCGGTCAGGGGCGAAATAAAACTCTGCAAGCTAAATTGTCGGACTTTACGACGGCTAACTCTAGCAAGAAAGCCTCAGCTAACTTCGAAGCCATGGATTCCGACGAGGCTAGTGCTAGCTCGACTCCTGAGGATAAATCGTCGGACAGAAGCAATGACACGGCGGAGGGAGAGTCCGGACATATGGCAGCTACCATTCTGACTGCTATTAACGACATGAAAACGGAGTTTTCCACCAAGTTTGATGGCATATTGTCTGCTATTGAAAATGTCAGGAAAGACATCACTGACTGTGCAGAACGAGTCACGGAGGCAGAAACAAGGATTTCGACAACTGAAGATAATGTCGCCGCGCTCCAAACAAAAGTAAGAGTCCTAGAAAACAAAAACAAGGACATGGAGGAAAAACTACTGGACCTGGAGACGAGATCAAGGCGCTCCAATTTGAGGCTGGTCAATTTGCCTGAGGGAGCGGAGGGTGACGATGCGTGTGCCTTTTTGGAGAATTGGCTACCGGACGCGCTGGAACTGCCGCTGGGGCGTACAAAACTAACGGTGGAGAGGGCTCATAGAATCGGACCAGGAGCACACAATAACCCCTCACCCCGAACGCTGATAATGAAGTTTCTGAACTTCAGGGATAAAGAACTGGTGACGAGAGCAGCCAAGACAAAAAGAGAAGTACGTTACAAGAACCATACAGTGAGATTTTACCAAGATCTGGCGGCAGGTGTTCACAAGAAGCAAAAGCAGTTTGACGAGGCGAGACGGCAACTTCGTCTAATGGGGCTCCGATACGGCATCATCCCTCCTGCCCGACTACTAGTGACTTATAAAGAACGGTCGCACATCTTTAACAACCGTGTCGAGGCAGAGGACTTCATCAAACGGATCAGGTCAGAAGAGGGACCGGACTGAATTATTAGAAAATGACTTGGAGCGTCGCGGTTTACAAAGCGGTTTACAAACAGTTTACAAGATTGAGCCGATTATAGTATGTTCAAGGTTTTTTCTCAGAGTTTATAGTAACTGTTAAAGCTTTGTCACTCTCCTTTCTCCGAGTCTAAGCTCTATACGTATTTCCCCTTTTTTTTTTTTTTTTTTTTTTTTTTTTTTTTTTTTTTTTTTTTAATAATTTTTACTCTTTATAAACAATAGTTAAGAGGCAAAACGTGTCTTTGGCAATTGCCACTGCGTTAACTTTAAAGTAATTGGGGTTATAATGTCGTACTTCATTTGTGTTCGGATTCTCTTAGAATAATATAGGGCCTTCAGTTTATGCTAAAATGAGGTTTATGAAAGAAAATTTATAATGTTCAATTATGGTAGCTTGGGAGGGTAAGGTTAGTGTTATTAGTTAATCATCGTTTGTTAGCTCAGTGATACTGTCTTAACCTTAGGTTAACAGTTAACAGCTATCTGGAAGTTTTAAGATTACAAGGGGAAGAATTCAGGCTAAGTGTCCTGAATATGGGTGTTGGGGGGGTTATAGTGGTCATCAGTAGTTTTATTGATTTTAGTTCCCTTTTTTTTTTTTTTTTTTTTTTTTTTTTTTATACAGGCTCCTAAAATGTTTGGAGATTATAACTATACAAAGTATGCAAAATGTCTAGTGAGATAAAAATTAAAATTACATCATGGAACTGCAGGGGGTTACGAAACCTTAAGAAAACCAAACAAGTCATGAACAGGATAAAATCAATGCAGTCTAATATTGTGTTTCTTCAAGAAACACACCTGATGTACAATGAGGATCTGAAAATTAGGAGGAGGTGGAGAGGCAAGGTCTTTTCTGCATCGTTTAACTCTCAGGCTAGAGGTGTCATTATGTTGGTGCATGAGTCAATACCACTCCAGGTGAATAAGGTTATCAAAGACAAATTTGGACGATATCTTATCATACAAGGAAATTTGCTAAAAGAGCAAATTATCTTGG